>NW_024344433.1:1227108-1327184 GCF_902729225.1 Pteropus medius
CCCCACACACACACACTTAACTGTTTCTTTAGGGAGTTCTACATGTCCTTTTTTCAGACCAGATCCTGTAGTTGTCCCAGGGTCCCTTCCAGGGGTGGGAAGTCCCCATGCCTTACTGGCTGAGGTGAAGGGATGCTGACCTGCTGACAGGTACGCAACAGGACGCACAACAGGAGTGGTCTTAGATTCAGGGGACGGGGTCACCCATGCTGTTCCCATCTACGAGGGCTTTGCCATGCCGCATTCCATCATGCGGGTGGACATTGCCGGCCGCGACGTCTCCCGCTATCTCCGGCTGCTGCTGCGCAAGGAAGGCGTTGACTTTCACACCTCAGCTGAGTTTGAGGTTGTCCGAACCATCAAAGAGGTGACAAGGGCTGAAGGGCCCGGACATGACCTGGAGAGGGAGTGGAGGGTGGCAGGACCAAGGTGTGATTTCAAGCCCTGGGGGTGGGTGTCCAGGTCATGGCCTTCTGAGGGTGTGTCCCTGCCCCCCACAGCGGGCCTGCTACCTGTCCATCAACCCACAGAAGGATGAGGCTCTGGAGACAGAGAAGGTGCAGTATACTTTGCCGGATGGCAGCATACTCGACGTAAGTCACAGGCCTGGCCCTGGGTGGCAGTGGTGCCACCGGGACCTAGAGGAAGAGGAGGCCCATCTACCTCAATCCTGTGTTCCAAAGGTGGGGCCAGCACGATTCCGGGCCCCTGAGCTGCTGTTCCAGCCGGACCTGGTGGGGGACGAGAGTGAGGGGCTCCACGAGGTGCTGGCCTTTGCCATCCACAAGTCTGACCTGGACCTCCGCCGGACGCTGTTCGCCAACATTGTGCTTTCAGGCGGCTCCACGCTGTTCAAAGGTACCCTGGTTTAGAGGTGGTGGTGGGACTCTGGAGGCCAAGGGTAACTGGACCCTCACCTGCATCCTGCCACCCACAGCCTGGGACATGGCCTGATTCCTATTGGCTTTCTGGTGTTGAGTGAGCACTTTTTTAAATTAAATTTTATTTTATTTACTTTGTAAATAGGCGATAAGTTTACATGAGATCTGAAATGAAGTCTCCCTCCCAGTTGTCCTGGTCACCCTTTCCCTCCACACAGGAGTTGTTGGTTTTTCAGGCAGCTGTCAACCACCCCCTGCATGTAGATGCAAGTGTGCACCCCCACATGAACTGTAGCTTACTCCAGGTCCTGACCACATATGGCGCCATGTCTGAAAGGTCTTTCTCTACCTGTGTAAGTTCTTTTATATGGCTGTGTGATGTTTCACCGAACAGATGTGCCATTTAGCCATTGTCCTGATGGCCTTTGAAAGAGCTGCAGCCATTTCTAATCACAAAAACGCTCAGTGGGCACCATCCTGCTCTGTCACTTCACATTGTGAGAATACACTTCAAGGGTAGAGCAGCCAACTTGGGGCGCATGTGCCTTTGTTACTTGGTGCATCGTGCCAGAGCTTCCTTCCTGAGAGCCTATACCCCACCAGTTATGACATGAGTCCCCACACACCCACCTAATGCTGTGTGGCCTTGGCCCATCTGAAGGGCAAGGTGGTAGATGTTTTCCCCTGATTTGTCATTTGCCTTTGACTTTGCTTCTGGTGGTTTTTGGCTGCTAGAGCGGGCCAGCAGAGCCATGTGAGTTAGGGTTCCATCTCATGTCATCTCTCTTTGGAAGCTAGACCCCGCTGCGGGTACAGTACTGGGTCTTTCCGCCCTTGGGGTGGCTTGCCCCTACCCTTAATCCTGGCAAGAACCACTGAGAGGAGGGAGGCAGGTTAGGTACAGGGAAGCTAATGCTCAGGGGGCTAGATGTGGACCCCAGTTTCAGCCAGCCTTGTGTTCACAGGCTTTGGGGACCGATTACTAAGTGAAGTGAAGAAGCTTGCACCAAAGGATGTCAAAATCAAGGTGAGGTTGTGGGGAGTGCTGTGGGATGCGGGAGCTGGGCAGCTATGACCCTGGGCAGTGGTGGGGGGAGGGGCTTCTCACACCCTGCCCGGCCTGGCCTCTCCTCTCCGCCACGTGCTCCCACTGTGCCAGCAGGTGCTCTGGCTGTGTGGCCTCAGGCCTGCGGGACTCACCCCAGGGCTGGGAAGGGGGTGTCGTGGAGATAGACAGTGATATTGCTGCCTGTGCCCCCAGATCTCAGCCCCCCAGGAACGGCTGTACTCCACATGGATCGGGTAAGGTGGGGCCCACGGTTTGGGGGATGTCTTGCGCTAGAGGCTTTTCCCAGGGCTAGCCCATTCCAGGGGAGGTGGGTGGGCTTCCCACCAGATGATGGGAGCAGAGCTCTGAGCGCCTAGGGAGGCGGCTGGCTTGGTCCTCGGGTCCACAGGAGTGCCACCCCTCCATCCTCAGTGGCTCCATCCTGGCCTCACTGGACACTTTCAAGAAGATGTGGGTCTCCAAGAAGGAGTACGAGGAGGATGGCGCCCGTGCTATTCATCGTAAAACCTTCTAGCGCCCAAGGAGAAAGGCAGTGTGCTGGGCGAGTGAGAAGAAAGGGGCCAGAGCCCCAACCCTGTCTGGTCTGGGCCCACATACACCAGGCCCAGGGTTCCCTGTGTGCCCTGAACCCCGGGAAGGCGGTACAGCATCTTCCCTGCAGCCCTCCCCTTTGCACACACACGCACACACAGTAACGTTTAGCTGCATGGGTGGGGGTCTTGAGCTGGAACATAGAAATCGATGTGCCCAGCCATAGGTGGTTCTGGGTGTCCCTTTGGCAGGGCCAGTTAGGGCTACGGTTCCTGGCTCTGATCCTTGGGGCTGCTTCTTCCCCAGGCTCCAAGGCTTGACTCCTGAATGCCCCCGTTTCCTCTGACAGGGTCCCTCCCAGGACGAGGGCACCCGGGTGCCTGTGTAATTAGCCTTGGGGAGTGGGATAGAGGAGAAGGTGTCCAGCAGCTCCCCACTGGTGCATCCTTGCTTCTCATGCCATCTCATCTTCCTAACCCAACAGAGTAGCACAGAGGGCCAGCCACTCCTGGCATAACTGGCCTCCCACACTGTCCCCCTCATCTTCCTGAGTGGATGTCTTTGTGTAGGCTGAGTACTGAGCAGTCTGCTGTCCCCAGTGAGGGGGTCTGGCATAGGGTTGCACCCCCTGGAGCCAGAGCAGCAGATGCTTGGGGTTTGGACAGCCAGTCTGTTGCGCTGTCCCTTTCACAGTGCTTCACTGCCTTGCTTCTCCCCTGTCCTTTACCCTGGGCAAGCATTAGTGGTCTTCCCTTGTTGAGAGTCAGACCCAGAGGGGTGAGGGGAAAGATCTCCTGTCCCACCTCACCCACTGGGAGGGTCATTACCCTGGGCCAGGGCCCCTCCCCGTCCCAGGTATGTACAATAATTTAACACAGTTGCCTGAAGAAAACTTTTTTGTAAATCATTATAGTAATAATTATCGACAAGGTCCTGTGTGTGGCTCTGCTTTCTTGTGGTTCTTGTGCTGTTGTTTGCTTACCTGTCCCTGGGGATTTTGAGAGAAAGGACCAGCAAGAACGCAGCATGGTGCTGGCTATGAGAAGCCTGAGAGTTTCAATGGTTGGTGGGGCAACCGGGCACGGGAGGACCCAGGAGGCTGGGCTGTCACCCTGGTGGCAGAATTCCCCAGCCTCATTACCCACTTGCTGCAGTCCTCCAGGAGAAGCAGAGAACAAAGCAGGCTTCCTTTGCCTTGTTCCTGGGCCGGGCCCCTGGCAGGTGGAGATGGGGATTGGTGCCTTGGTGTCCTCACCTATTCTCTCTGAGCACATCTGCTGCCCTCCTCACACGGGGGCGCAGGCCAACAGTGATGCAAGCTGAGTTCAGACAAGTTGGGAAAGAGAATGATGGGGGAGATGGTGAAGGCTGTGTCGAGCTGGGCTCTGAAGGTAGAAGCTGAGGATAGAAAGAGTGGTGAAAGCAAAGGGAGCACTGAGAAATGAGAGTCTGGATTGTGTCTGCCTTTTGCTTCCCTCACCATGAGCCTGAACACCTACAGTATGTCCAAGAGGATGCCATGTATTTGGGACCAATGGTAAGCAAGACATCTTTGCTCCCCAAAACATACAGGTCAGAGGAAGATAAACAGACTGCTTTAGTAGAATTGTGGGGGCCCAGGGGAGGGGCATCTCACCCAGCAGGTGTGTTGGGCTAGCTTGCAGAGGTCTAGGAGGGTGTTCCAGGTAGAGATTAGAGCTCAAGGAGACATCTGTGACTGGTGGGGCAGGACAGGAGGCCCCAAGTGATGCCAAGTCATCAGGGAAGGGAAAGTGGTCTCAGGCTAGAATGCAAGATACCCCAAAAAAGGAGGTTGGGGCCAGTATGTGGGGGACTTGAGGGTTCTTAGCTGTGTCCTGGACCAACCATAGGAGGAGGAGGATCAAAGTTGTGTGTCAAAGGCAGTCGGAGTTGGTGGGGCTGAGGGAGCACCCAGAACTGAGATCGGGTAGGAGGGGAGATACTGAGTTAGGCCTGCCTTCACAGGGCATTTGGAGGGCTCATGATCACAGAGCAGCTAAGCTTGTACCTGCCCTCAAGGGGGAAACAATTTACAGAGAACCCTTGTTTGGGGTTCTCGTGCTGTTGTGTTGTAAACTGCATGTTCACATTGCTGCATTTGATTTGTCAATATTTTTAAGCGAAGTTTGTCTACGTTGATGAAGGCTATTGGCTATGAAATTCTGTTGTGATGGCATTTTCTGGCTGTGATTTCAGGTTGCTTTGCCCTCAAGAACCTCCCAACCATACGAGTTAAATCCCTCTTATTTTTAAAATCCTCCCTTTTCCTTACCCCCACATTCTGCCAGTTGTCTAGTTGTGCTGGTCCTTCTGTAATACCTTCCCTGCCCATCACTTCTTGTCCATGATGCCACTGCCACCCTGGCTCAGAACTACAGCTCTCCGTTCTCCTCTCCACCATGTCCATATGCTCTTGGATCTAAAGCCAGGTAGCCTTGATTCTGCTGCTTCCTAATCCAAATGTCATGCGGTCCTCCACTGCCTGCTGAAATCACCTTCATGAACTACACATTGCATTTAATGCAGGCCCTTTGGGATCCGTCCCTTGTTTTAGGCTTATCGTTAATACCCTGCCTTGTCTGCCAGCCTATACTCATGCTGTTCCTCTGCTGGAAATGACCTTTCCATGTCTGTCAAGATCCCATCCTTTAAGCCAAGTGTCCTCCACCCCCAGGCCGCAGACCATTACCAGTCTGTGGCCTATTAGGAACTGGGCCACACAGCAGGAGGTGAACGACAGGCGACAAAGTTTCATCTGGTTTCATCTGGATTCGCAGCCACTCCATGCACTAGCATCACTGCCTCAGCTCCACCTCAGATCATCAGGTGTTAAGTTTCTCACAGGAGCACCGGTCTCTGGTGCTGAAAAGGTTGGGGACCACTGTTTTAGGCCAAGCACAGTGCAGCATCCTCCCTACTCCCTCCCAGCAGGGACACTGTGGTAGAGCTCTGGCCCTGCCCAGCTTCTCACTGCTAGAGCAAAGCTATAGATGAGGAGGTAGGTGGTGAGGCTAGCCTGAAGCTTCAGTTGGGTTGAGAGTGGAGGTATGGACTCAGTCAATATACATTCAGATAGATACTGAAGTAAACATGCATGTGTGTGTAAGCGCCAGGGTCAGAGATACTTGTGCGTTTCCTAGCCTTGTAGGCTCAGAGGGCCTAGAGGCGCTGACACCCCAGTGGCAATGAGCACATGGTGTCCAGACCTTGGTTTCTAAATATCATTTTTTGATAAAAGGAATCAAAGCTCCTTGGAGAAATATCTGAAACAGAGTATAAAATGAGCCTGGAACGACATACTCAAAAATGGAGCTTGTCTGAAGGACAAAGGAGCCAACTCTAGGAGCCCCTAGAAGTCAAATCTGTAATGCATTGTAAGCCATAGAATAGTTGTCTACTCTGATAATAACTGAATAGATACACACGTGGAGAGGTGACAGTTCTTAGAGTAAAATTCCAATAAGTGCTGCTGTGAAGAAATTATCACACAATTAATGGCTTAAAGCAACATAAAATGTATTATAGTTGTACAGAAGTCTGACATGGGTTTTACTGGGCTGAAATCAAGGTGTCAGCAGGGCTGCATTGCTCTCTGGAGACTACAGGAGAGTGGTATTTCCTTTGCCCGCTTCCAGAGGCTGCTTGCATTTCTTGGCCTGTGGCCCCTTCCATCTTCAAACGAGTAGCACAGCATCTCTGACCATTTTTCCAGCTACATCCTCCTCTGACTTCTGCTGCCCTTGTGATTGTTAGGCCACCCAGATAACCAGGAGAATCTCTTTAAGGTCAGGTGACCGGCCACCTGCATTCCATCTGTTGCTGTGATCATCTTTTACTACAGCACCTAACATTGTTTCCAGGCATCAGGACATGCACATATTGAGGGGCCGTTAGACTCTGCCTACCATAGTCTGGAAATATACTGGAGATTTTTCTTTCTTTAGGGAAAAACTGGTTAAAATTTTTAAAAGACAGAGAAAACGGCAGAGTGGGCTTGGAGACAAAGAAGACAGATCAGTTACTGATATGGGGCATCATTTGAGGCAGGCAAAGTGTTTTCCTTCCAAAACGGAAGGGCCCTGAATGGCAGATAAATGCTCGGGCATTTTCTGGAAACAAATGAGACTAACTGACAGTAAGGAATCAACAGTTTTCGCTATACCTCAAGAGGAGACAGTGCAAGCCTGGGGCAAAGGGGCTTTTCTCTTAGACACTCTTATCAACAGTTCAAGTGAAAGATCTAGTTTGAATCAATTTTGTGAGACACTTAACTAAAGGACTCCTGTGGTTAATCCCAACACAAAATGGAAAGGTACTATTTCCATTTTACAGATCAGCATAGTTGTTGAGAACTTAATTTGTCCAAGGTGTTACAAATATAAAGGGGCTAAACTGGGCTGTTTATTAATCTCTCCAACTCTCTTTTTCTGATGCTGTTTTATTACAGTTCAAACACACACAAAAGCAGAAAGAACAATGACCCCTCACATGCCTGGCTACAAAGGACAAATCACATCCCAAACCACTCTCTTCCCCTTACCAGTTTTAGATGTAATCCCAGGCATATTTTACCCCTAAGTATCACAGTATGTATCTCAAAAAGCATAAACAATTCCATTAACACACCTAAAAATAAATACTTAAACATTAAATATCCAAAATTCAAATTACTCGAATTTTTCTTTACAGTTTTTTTTTTAATTAAGATCCGAGGTTCACACATTGCTCTTGCTTGCTATCTCCTTTACATCCATTTCATTCTATAGGTTCTCCCTCGCTTTTTTTCTCCTTCTAGTCATTGGTTTCTAGAATTGTCCCATATTCTGGATTTTGCTGATGGTATCCTCATGAACAGTGCTTTCAACTTGGGTCCCTCAAGACTTCCCCACAAAACTCCCACAAGTTCACTCTGTCTTTCTAACAATACTGAGGACGTATCATCTGCCAAGCTCTTTATACCTCACCATTGTATCTTTCTCGTAGATGTAACGTACCCTAAGAGAACATGTCCCCAGTGAGAAAGTTAAATGATGGAGCCAGTGTTATAAGCCCAGTCAGCCTAACTCCACAAAACATACTTTTTCTCCCCACATGCAGTAGTCCCAATCACAGTATTATGAGATTGTCCCTCTCAGTGTCCACAAGAGGACAGCAAGCTAATGCTAACAGCTAGCTATTCCTGATAACAGAATTATCCATCTCTCTCCAAAAACACAGGAAAGAAATGAGACCAGCCAACTATGGGAGAAAGAGCCAAAGCAATGGCTAGTCTTTACTGAAAGAAAGCTTTACAGCACATTTTGAATGACTTAGTAAAAGGGCTCAGTGGGCCAACTGGTGGGGTACCAGCTTGTAATGGGTTCCACAGTTAGGGCATCGCTGGGTCTCGCCTTTGTGCAGCCAGAACCAGATGATAGCACTGTTGTCCTCTTCACCTGAAGGGAAAAAGGTGGTTGAAGGCAAGCCACACTCCAAGAGGAGAATTTCAACATGAATCTCTTTTCCTGAGATATCTCTGAGACTAAGGTGTGGTTGACAGCTTAAGAGATTAGTTCAAGCTCTCCTCTCCATTTTTCAGATGAAGAAACTGAGGCCCTGAATTTACCTGTCAGTAAAGTGACCTCATATCAGAGTCAGTATAAATTCTAACAATTCCTCTGCCTGTGGAGAATCCCAAAGCAGGGTCATTCTAATACATAACTCTAGTGTCTAAGGTGTCTAACAAAGAGAAAGAACAAAAATAAATTTTTTTTTCGATGAATACTCCTTCATGTTGCATTTTCAATAACCCATGATGACCTATTCAGGCATAATGAGGCTTGAAAGGCCAGGACCCTTAAAACGAGACATCCTATACCATAGGGTATGTTAAACGAGAAAATAGTGATGAGGTACTTACAGATACAGCCCACTATTCGCTTGTTGGTGATGGAGGGGACCAAATTAGGGTCTTCCTTGGTGCCTGAGGCTGGCTTTGGGGCTAACATATTGTATGGGTCCTGAAAAAACAAGAATTGAGCTGTTATGCTGGATGACCACCCACCCTCCAGGGGCCGGCAGTACTGTTCCCACAGCCACGCTTCCTGGATCAAATGCTCCCAGACAGGAAACTGCTCTAGTCCCATCCAAGGCTCAGAGCTCCAAAGAACATACAGAAGGGAGTATCTCCTCACCAGGCCCTTCCGCGCGGCCATCATGACCTCCCGCTCCAGCCCCGTCGCCTGGTCATCGTCAGTAGGAACACCACCTAAAGGAACACACCTGAATTATGTCATCTGAAATTACCAAGACAGAAAACGTACACACATAAACTTCTGCATACAGATTAAGTGAGCTCACAAGCTTCTATAGGGTACTCACACCCACTGTCCCCTAAAGACCAGAGTCATGATCCCCAAAAGTAACAGCGCAGGGAGAATCTTCTCTTCAACCACCAATGCCAATTTTTCTACTCATTTTTTTTCCAAAAGCAGGTCAATCGGAGGCTTAGTGGGGCCATCCAACTCACAGTGCGAGTGAGTCTGAAGGGCGGCTTCGACCCTCCCCAACGCGCCTGCAGCACCTCCCCCACCCCCCACGCCCGCCCAAGGTCACCCGGGACCACCGTTTAGGATTCTTTCGCAGCCGGGTCAATTAGGTGGGCGACTATAGCGGCGACTGGGAATAACAGAGATGCCCGCGGAATCTGAGCCCCGCCCCGCCCCCCAGGCTGAAGGGCGATCATTGGGGCCCAGAAGAGCCGAACTGCCGGCTCCGCTATGCTGCGCTAGCACCGCCCCTCACCCCCAGAGAGCCACGGCGCCGGTCCCAGACGCGCCTAGTGGGTCAAGTACCTGTAGATGCCATGGAGCGCACCGCGGCCACCGCATTGACACCGCGGGCCCTCAGGGCCTGCGCGGCTAGAGCTCCAGTTCCACGAAGTAACCTTGAAGCCATCACGCCCGGTGCAAGAGCAGCACTTCCGGAACAGGCTCCAAAGACGGGCGGGACTTCCGGGCGGGGCTCCTTTCTCCTCGGCGTCAGTCTTCCGCTTCCGTCCGGCCCTGCCTCCACCCCCACGCGTGACTCGGTCCTGGACTGAAAAGAATGCGCATGCCCAGCGCTGCCAGGCTCTCCGCTGCGCAGCCGTGAAGGCGTGGATGGGTCGCGGTCGCAACTCTGGCTGATGGGCTTTGCTCTTCGTTAACGCTCGGTTTGGGGCAGCGCGCCGTGCTCCCGCGGGGCTACGTGGACTGCGAGGGCCACAGCACTGTTTCTGTGCGTGCTGCCCCACAGCTGTGCTCGCGAAACGTGGAGGCCGCTGAGGGAAGTCGTTAGGACCCCAAGTAATTTAAATTTAGGAGGGGCTCCTAAAGGCCCCTGTATTCACTGTTATGCTTGTTCATTGTGATGCTGGTTCTCCTGGAGGTAGGGGAGCCGTTGCGAGCTTGCTGCGTTGGTTTTGCCAAGGAGAACGCGGGCGGGACCTATCCGCAGTGCTGGCATCAGCATCCCATTACAGGGATGTTGTGATGAAGTCACTACAGGCGATGAGGGGCAGGAGGATAGGGCCAGGTTTAGGACCCCTTCCAGGACCAAGGTCCTTAGCGATGTGGGAGGAGGTGGCTACACTGGGAGCTTACTAACCAAGGAAGAGGTTAAGGAAGGGAAAGCGAGAAGGGGTGTTGATCATGGGAACCAGAGTCACAGAACATTCTGTGGTTGGAGTTCTCTTTAAAAAGGGAAACATCTTCCATCGCTCACCATGCCTCACAAGCTAAGGTGTACAAGCTGCCTGGCTGGGTGGGCATCAAAAGGTTTTGCAAACACTGCCCTCCATCGGCTCCTAACACCGTTCACTTGTCGTTTAGCCCTGTCAATGGCTCCATGCAATATCTGTATTTCCCTACCAGATAGAAAATCCCTTCAGAGCAGGAATTATGCTCTATTCTTCTTTGAAATCTCCAGTGCCTTACAGAGGTCTTGAATACAGTAGGATCAAGTAAATTTTAGTATATTTATTGCTTGGAAAGAATAAACAATGTCTTGTAGAGGTTCCGGAATGTGGTCAATTTGAGGCAAATTGAGGAGGGATGAAGTGACAGGTGTTCCCACCTGTCTCCTGCAGGTTGTCATATTTTTAAAAGGATTCTGGTGAACATTCCTTCACAGGAGCACATCCAGCATTTGTTAGTGCCCCCTCCATCAAGAAAAAAAAAATGGACTCTATTCTGAGGCCAAATAATGTCTTGATCGTCTTTAAAGGTGGGTTTTGCTTTAAATGGCTTCCACTGTTACTCCCTCACCTCCACTGTAACCCCTCAACATTAAATTGAAAATAATTTTTTCCTTAAATCCTAGGAATGGTCCCTAAGAATCTATAGTTGGTTTGTATCTGTGATTATATGTTTAATGAGTGAAAGAAAGCCATGGTCTGGAAGACAGGTTTCCTGAGATGGAACCCAAACAGCCAGCTCAGCCAGTCACTTTTTCTTTTGGCCACTATTTCCTCATCAGTAAAACCATGCTTAGACTAGATTAGTATTTCCTAAAGTGTACTCCATGGAATCCTAGTCTCAAGAGGTGCTCTCAGTAAAAAGCACTTGATCAGGACACCCTCTGCATTTGAATACCTTCCTGGAGATGCACATTGTAGCATATTAAAGGCTCTGATTAGGCCTGCAGCAAAGAATCCTGATTTGCAGAGACTCTAAATGTTGGGGAGATTGTCAAGTCCTTTCCATGGGCCAAGGCTGGTCATTTTCAAGAAAGAAAAACCTGGTCTCTACCTTGAATCTAGCACAAGAAAGTAGAAGAGAAGAGGCTGTTATTTGTTTGGACAGAGTTCACACAAGCTTGAAGTAATGGGGTTTTCAAAAAAGGGACTTAATCTGCATTTCTGTTGCTGAAACAAGCAGCTCTGAGCTCTGACTGGACCACAGAGGCCCTGCCACTTACAAAGGCACTTGGGCCAGTTTTTAATTACAGCAGGGGTGGTGGAGACAGGTGCTGTTTGCAAGCCCGCCTGGATCCTGCATCAGCCAGGGATAGCCCAGACGCGAGGGTCCCCTAGAGAGGCCTGAGGAAGATGTAACAAAGTGCTGAACCTCGGCAGGCTGCTGGGACCTAGGACCCTTCCCACCAAAAAGCCAAGTCAGAACAAAAGTTTTTGTGCCGATGCCCCAGATCCAAAATGGGTCACCTGGAACTATCAGCATGAGGCCTGGCTGTAGCTGGGACTTAGAGGGATCAGAGGAGAAATTCTTTATTTAAAAAGTAGGTGTGTGTGTGTGTGTGTATTTGTGTGTGTGTGTGTGTGTGTGTGTGTGGTAATGCGTGTCATTAATAGGTAATGTGAGTGTGTGTGTGTGTGTGTGGTATTGATGTATGTCTGAAACAAAGCAGTCTATGCCAAACCAGCCTGGCAGCAGAGGCTATCTCATACAAGAGACAGCGTGACTTGCCACTTTCCCCTCCCAGGAACCCTTCTCTCACTCAACAACCCCCCTGTCCAATCCCACAGAGCCCTATTAATTATTCCAGAAAGGAACTTGAGCTCCACCTGGAAACTCCCAGCATTCCTCTCTTTCCCCCACATACACCTCTTCCTTCCCCATGCCTTCCCCCTCCACCCACTCCTGCCCAGAGGCCCACGGTGTCTGTGTTTCCTCAGGGCCCCACTGAAGCACAAGGAAGGGTTTAGTGAAGGAATGTTTGCAGAAGGGTGGCAGGTTCAGGGAGCCCTAAGGGACAGTGAGGACTGGGGACGGCTGCAGTGGGATGCTATGACTAGAGCCAGCAGTACTGGCACCTGGTGAGAACTGTAGCAGCAGGAGTGGTGCCACTGTCAGGGCCTTGGCAGAGGGGTTCGGGATGGAATAAAGAGGGATTTTGAGGAATTTTCATCCAAAAAGGCTAACAGCTCTCGTCTGCTTTTGTAAATATGTTTGCTGCATGCAAAAGCTCACTTGCACTATGCTCCACCTAAGCAACAAATGTAACTGCTTGTACCCTTAGCAGCTCCTGCCTCTTGTAGCACTTTGTACCTTAGCAGCTCCCACTTCCTGTAACAATTTGTAACCATCAGTAACCCATAACAACTCTGTCCCTTCCACCAATGTTACTACTTGCAACCATAGCAACTCCTCCCTTGCATTGTAACAGTCTGAGTTGAAATTAACCAATCACCTCGCGCGCGCGTGTGCGTGTGCGTGTGTGTGTGTGTGTGTGTAAAATTCTCGCATATAAGGAATGTTGCAACTGAGCACGGGACCCAGACCTTCAGAGCACTAGCTCCTCTGGGACTGTGCGTAATAAACCTGAGTTCTCCTTCTCTCCAGAGTTACTGCTTGGTTTTTTGCTGGTCTGAGTTTGGAACTTTTCCGCAACAGAGGTGCCACACAAATAAATATCTCTCTCCTCCCACCCTCATTCCTGCCAGTGAATCCAACTGGGAAACAGAGGGTGAGAGAGTCCCTTGGTGTGAGCCATAGAGGACAGCTCTGCAGCACAGAGCAGGGAGAAGGGTGGAGGGTGGACCTGGAGGGGCAGACACAGAGTGACCACATGGTTCTCTTGCCTGGGACAATCCCCTGCCCAGATGGTTTCATCTGGCATTCTCAGTTCCTTACTCCCGTGTCTCATTGGTACCCAACACTAAATACTCCCCAAACCTTTTTTTTCTGGGTTCCTGCTCCCAAGGTGTCTAGTACTACTAGAGAGAATCATACACTGTTATAGGCTGGTGATCATCACCCTTGGCTCAGCCACTGATGTTGAGAGCTTGGTGGTTCTTTCACTCACTGCCTTTAAGCCCCAGCCCTGCCCATCTGGTCAGCCTCCCTTCCATCCCCTCCAATTTTCCTCCGCCTCCTCTTCCCCTTCCTTCATTCTTTCCCTCTGATCTTGGAAGAACTGTGTCTCTTCTCCCCAGGGCTGTCCCTTCACCTGCTGGGCTCTGCCTTCTCCCTGTGTCAGGTGCCTTCCCATCATTTTCAAGGATGCTGAAACCTGAGTCCTTCCTCAGCACCACACCCGTCATCAGTCTATCTGCTTCCATTCATTTCCAGACCTCTTGGAAGAGCCGCTCCCTCCCTGTGTCTACCTCTTCGGCTACCGCTCATAGGTGGTCTCATCAAACCGGCCTCTGACCTCACTGCCCTGACCCCTGGCTTCCTATTTGCCAACACTCAGACTCTGTCAACAGCCTCATTCACTTAAATGCCCTCCCGTTGCTAACCACCTCCTCCTCTCCTTCCTTGACACTGAGCGTCCTTAACCTTGCCTTTCAGCCTCTCTTCTTGGCTCCTCTTCCTCCAATCGGCCCCCAACTGCTGTTTCTCATTCAGGGCTCCCTAGAGCTCCCTGTCCACTCCCAGCCCACTCTCCCCAGCTAAGCTGCTTACCTCCATCTCCACTTTGCAGTTCTTTGGGGACTGCAAAGTCAAGTTACCCAAATGCATCATCTTTCCCCTCTAAGTTTCCTCCACCTCTTCCTTCCCCATTCATCCCTTCCCTGCTTACAAACTTAACAAACTCCTCCTTTCCCAGAGAAGGAAGGCCAAATATCCCAGAGGGTCTTTAAATCCCGCTCCTGTGCCCTTGCCCATGGCATTCCAACCACACACAGTCTTTGCTATATTCCCAAAGGCCTCTCTGCTTTTTCCCTTTGGAGCAGTTCAGGACCAGTCCCAACACCTGCCTCCTGAGGGGTGGGGAGTTACTGGTTCCCCAATCTTGTTATTTCACAGAACTTTGCACAAATCTGTGGAGCTCGGTGTGGATCCAGAGTCCTTTATTAGCTCTGTGACCTCGGCCAAGTAGCTTTACCTCTCTGAACTTCTAGAAAATAATGATACAAATGTCCACCTCAGTCGTACACCTTTATGGTCAATTGATTTTCAACAGGGGCACCAAGACATTCAGTGGAGGAAAGAAGAGTCTCTTCGACAAATGGTGTCAGGGAAACTGCACATCCACATGGAAAAGAATGCGGACCTTTCTACATCATGTACAAAAATTAGCTCACAAGGGATCAAAGACCTAAATCAAAACTAAAACCATAACATCCTTAAAAGAAAACATAGGTGTAAGTCTTGGTGATGTTGAGTTAAGCAATGGTTTTTTTAGATATGACAATGCACAAGCTAAAAAAAGAGGAAATAAACAAACTATACTACATCAAAATTAAAAACTTTTGTGCTTTGAGGACAGTATCAAGAAAGTGAAAAGACACATTTAGAATAGGAGAAAATATTTGCAAATCACAAAGAAGATATGCAAATAGCCAATAAGCACTCAGAAATATGATTAACATCATTAGTCACCAAAGAAATGTATATCAAAACCACAATGAGATACTGATTCATACCCACATCAAGTGGAAGCTGTAAATGAATAAAATGATTTAAAGTATCATTCCAGGCTGACTTTTGGAAGAATAAATGCTACTCAGGAGATGATTTAGGAAGAAGTAACAAGGCCAACTTGCCTAAAGCCCCCCTACCCTGAGTTAGTCCCATTACTAGGGCCACGATCCAAAGGACTCTTGGAAACACAGCTTCTTTTTTTCCAGTTTTATTGAGAAATAATTGGCATATATCGCTGTATAAATTTTAAGGTGTACAGCATGACTGTTTGATTTATATATATTGTGAAATGATTACCACGATAGGGTGAGCTAACATCCATTTTCTCATATAGATACAATAAAAAAAAGGAAAAAATTTTTTCTTCTTTTAATAAGATCTCAGGATTTACTTTCTTAACTTTCCTATATATCCTACAACAATGCTAGCTATAGCCACACTGTCCATCACATCCATAGTACTTACTTATCTTATTACTGGAAGGCTGTACCTTTGAATCACCTTCCTCCAATTCCTCCTTCCCCCACTCCTCCCACTTCTGGTAACCACACCTTTGTTCTCTTTTTCCGTGAGTTTGGTTTTTTTGTTTTTGTTTTTAGATTTCACATACGAGTAAGATGATACAGTATTTGTCTTTCTCTGTCTGACTTCACTCAGCATAATGCCTTCAAGGTCCACCCATGTCGCAAATGGTTGGATTTCCTCGTTTTTATATGGCTGAGTAATATTCCATTTTATATGTATATATATATACATATATATACATATATATCATATAATATATATCATATATGTATAAACTGCAACTTTTTATCCATTCATCATCTATGGACTCTTAGGTTGTTTTAATGTCTTGGCTATTGTAAATAATGGTGCTGTAAACATGGGGGTCCGTGTATATTATTAAGTATTTTCATTATCTTTGGATATACTCTCAAAAGTGAACTTGCTAGGTCATATGGCAGTTCTATTTCTAATTGTTTGAGAACCCTCTATACTGCTTTCCACAGAGGCTACACCAATTTACAATCCCACCAACAGTGCACGAAGGTTCCCTTTTCTCCACATCCTCACCAGTGTTTATTATCTCTTGTCTTTTTGATGATGACAGTTCTAATGGGTATGAGGCGATCTCATTGCTATTTTAATTTATATTTCCCTGATGACTAGTAGTGATGTTGAACATCTTTTCGTGTACTTGTTGGCCTTTTGTATATCTTCTTCAGAGAAATGTCTATTCAGGTCCTTTGCCAAATTTTTAATTGGATTATATGTTTTTTCCTGCCGTTGAGTTGTGTGAGTTCTTTATATGTTTGAGATATATGGTTTGCAAATATTTTTTCCCATTCTGTAGGTTATCTTTTCACTTTGTTGATGGTTTCTTTTGCTGCGCAGAAGCTTTAGTTGTTCTTCTGGAGAGGGGAGCAATGTCAAGAATGACCTATGTCACCATCTTGGTGATATCACTCTCAGAAACATAGCTTTTTAACTTGCCAAGAGATCGCGTCACTAGGAGTGGGCACACACAGCACAATGTGCCACGGAGCAGGGCCTGAGGGAGCAGAGATCTTAGGAATAAGGAGGAAGCAGAAGAGGGGAGACTGGGAAGTCTTCAGCTGGGCCATGCCACACAAGGGCCCTCTATTGGGGTCCTTGAGCCACCTGAAGCAGCCTTGCTGGCTAAACTGCCTTTTCTGCTCCTTCCAGGGTCCTCTGGAAGGAATGTGGAGGTCTCAAGGACACAGAGCCTGAATACAGTCAGTGTTCAGAAAAAGTAAGGACAAAATGAGGGCAAAATGCTGGAAGGTGTGGGGTTAAGAATATAGGCCAGTAGCAACAGGAGCTCTCATAACCCAGTACGTGGCTCTGGGTCAGGTAGGAGGCCTCCAAGCCTCAGTTTCTTCATCTACAAAATTAAAGTAGTAATAGAGTCCTCTAGCCTGCTATGAAAATCAAATGAAGTGATGTTAGTGGAAGCAATTTTTATACTGACAATGGATTATTCTAGTGTAGGTTATTATTTCAATTTTGCCTGGGGTCAGCTCTGTCTCTTTATAGTAAACATTCAAATGATGTTCATTAAAATGGACGGACCTATGTATGTCTAAAACATTTAAAATGGCAGTTCTCCAAAGAACGGTAAGGAGTTTGGAGATGATCCTTTCAACCTCTCCAATATCCCTTTTGACAAGTGGAAATCAGATGAGTTGATGGGCCCAAATTCCTAGAGGAGTTGATCAAAGGAAGTAAAATTCAGGTAGCAAGTTGCGGGGAAAGCCTCCTAGCACAGCAGAGCTCCTGCCTTCTCACCCATCACATCCTGGCTGGAAAGAGGGGCTTGCTCCAGGCCTGCCATCGCTAGAGTCCCAGCAGCAGCATTGACTAGCTCAGCTCTTCTCTACTGCACTTTTGCCTGGAGCACAATGGAGGGGACCATTAATTAATTATTCATGATGCCTAATTAAAAATCAGAAAAGTAGGGCGTGGGTTTTAACCGATGACAGGGCTGACGGAGGATAAAGAATAAAAATGTGTGTAAATAGCCAGGCACAGGGTTGGGGCTCAACCGGAATGAGCATGAATCTGAGGGCTGACATCCCCCGATGCATGCGCGCGCACGCGTACACGCACGCGCACACACACACACACACACACACGCAGATACATGCCAAGAACATATCTATTCTCAAAGCAGAAGATGGTAAAGAATAACCGTGGTTGGTGGTTATGCGCAGAGTGCTCTCAGCACAAACGCCTAGAGCGCATCAACTTTGCAAACATCTTAAGTAGCCAGACAGCTGAGTGGCCACAGTCTGTTCTGTGTTAAAATCTCTACGCCAACCACTTCTGTCTATGTGCCCTTGTCAAGTGGCTCTTTTCCTCTGCGCCTCAGTGTCCTTCTCTGTAAAATGAACGTCCTTGTCCCCAGATGAGGACTCAGTGACTGTGTGCAGCCGCGGACACAGACCCATGCCTTGGGAAAGGGGCTGCAGCTGAGCGGCCAGGTCCAGTAGCCGGCAGGGTACTCCCACCAGGCCCCTGCAGAGCAGGGTCCCACGTGTAGAGGCTGCGCACGTCCGGCTGCGCACGTCGGGGTGCGCACAACGGGGCTAACCTGGCGGGGCTGTCTACGTGGGGGCGCACGTACGGGCGCACGCCGGAGGCGCACGCGACAGAGCTGCACGCGACAGAGCTGCACACGCGGCTGCGCTGGAGGCAGTTTCTGCGTGAGCGCCCCCTACACCTCCGCGAGCCCCGAACTGGACGCCGGTTCCCTGTCGAAGTCAACGTTAGGTTGCAGGCAGACACTGACTACCCTGGAGGTAGGGAACCACGCCTCTCCCCACCCGCCTGGCACCGTTATGCCAACCCCACCATCCCTCCCCACCCCCATCACCATCCAGGAAGCCTGTGCCTGCTTCCTGTCCCAGCTAACTGGCCCCAACCTCCCTCCAAGTCTGGGCCCGCGCTCCCGGCGCCCGCCCTCCCCCTCCGACCCCAGCTCTAACCCTGGGGTGCGGAAGGCGACCTACCCTGCGCAGGCCATCGTCGCAACCCAGGATGGGATGCTGGCGCCATTGTACGTGAGGAAACTGAGGCTGAGGAGCCTCAGGCCTGCTAGTCACACAGTCAGTGGCGCCGTACGAACGAACTCCTGTCTGCCCCAGGCCAGCCCAGCGCAGCTGCTGGTGCCACTTGGCTCTTTCAAGGATCCCCGCATTTGAACACGTGTGTGTTTGCCATTTACTGTGACTCGGCCTAACCCAGACCAAGAGGCTGGCCGGGCCTGCCCCTCCTGAGCGGCACATCCCCAAGGCATGTTTACTTGTTTGGGGTGGAACTTTCTTAAACGACTTGGGAGACTTGCTTTATGCTTTGGTTGATATGGTGTGGTTTGTTTGTTTGTTTGTTTGTTTGTTTGTTTTGGAAAGATCCTCAGGCATAAAAGTTAGCTGCTGTTTTTCTTCCCATAAAGGCTTTCTGTCCCTAGCCTGTGCCCAGTTTAACGGATGTGCAGTTCTTGATATTGGAGACTGTTTGACTTTGTGGAAAAAAACTCATCCCGTTTCATCTTTCAGATTGTGAACTGAGGCCTTGCTGACCAGCGTGACTACCCCCAGTAACATTCCTAAGCTATTAAATATTTGTTTAAAAGAACAGACATAAAGCATGGTGTTAGGAATAAGGCAGCTTGAAAAAAGCAACATTCGTAAAAACAAGACAGTTGTAATATTTTGAGTTAATCTTGGATCTTTTTTCATCAAACTTGAAGCACTTTGGATTCCATAATTATTTGGCCTCGTGGCCACACTTTAAGACAGATTATTTTATTTTTCTTGTAGCCAGGAATGTAAAAGAACAAACAAGTGAGGTGCCATTTTGAAAACATACTGTAAGACAGTACCGAAGGGCGGGAGAGTTGGAGACGGAGTCCCAGTTTAGAGGCTTTGAGCTTGAGCTTGCCGGATGGATTGGAGAGGAGCAAGCATGGCTGAGCCAGGGGCCATGCTCCAAGGTGTTTTCAGTACTTAACCTGGAAAGAATGTGAGTGAGATTGAGGAGGAACAGGGCCTGGCTGGTTGGGTGTTGGGGGCTTGGGAGGGAAAGGGAAGAAGGAGAAGTGAAATTTAGATGTTGAGTGTATCTCCCCATTTGACTATAGGGGGGCCTTGATATATTACTTTTGTCCTCTCTCATGTTCTATCTCGACCCTTAACATGCTTGGAGCATGTCAGACTAACTAGAATTATCTTTTTAAATTGATTCTAGAATGCATCTTTGTTCACATGTGAACAGCAATGAGCTGAGCTGAGTCCCCTGGTGGATGGTGTCTTTCTTTGTGTCTTTGTTCACCTGGCAGCTTTTTGTTTTACTTGGTGGCACAGAACATGGTGCTCTTAACATTGGTGGCATCTTAGCTCTGATGAATTATTGTAGTCAACTGTGGCCTTGGTCCAATAACAGCGAGTGTTGGAGTTGGAGACTCAGGCAGAAAAAAAATAACCTATTATCAGACTATAATAACCCTTCTACTGTCGTTCCTTTCTTTTTCTTTGAAAATACTTAGGACCTGTTGGGACAATGGGGCCCAGGCTCCACTGTCCACTAGAGTCTTGGTGACTCTGAGTGTATGACCTGGCAGAGACCGTCCACTGCAGTAAGCTTCTCAAAGACAGAAGCCACACCCTGCCCAACCTTGGTTTCCCAGCCCTCAGCACAGTGCCTGACGCCTCAGGGATGCTAAAGTGGAGTTTTCTGAGCACGACTATACTGTTCAGGTTGAGGCAAGTTGTCTTCCAGGTGCCTCAATCCAAGTTCTCAGGCCATAGGGGTCGTGTTCTGTGTGAAAGTTCTGTTTACAGTCTTCCATGCAGCTGCTTTGTGAGCTATTTGTTGTATAAGCAAACCTAGAGACCATCTTTCTCTCTAACTACCATGTTTATTTCTAACCCTTGGCTTGCAGAATGAGCTTTGGGGACTTGGTCCACGTGTAAATTGGAACCAGCCCGTATGTCAACCCACTTGGTGACTTTACTCCCAGAGAGTCTCACTAGTTAAGCCATAGGACCTTAGAATCTCAGTTGGCCCAATAGGCTGTCCATGCTGGGTTTGGTACTTAAACAGGTGAGCAGGTCCCAGCCTGGGAAGAGAGAGAAAGGTGGGTGAGAATCTCCTGGAAACACAAGGCTAAAGTCCCCTTCTGCTGCCTCCAGAGAAGACATGGGCCAGACCCTTGGGACCCTCAAGGTTGTGGGACTTGACTCCTACTCCCCATATATGCCTTGGCTGGCTTTATAGCTCCTTCTAGAATTAAATTCTTTGAGTATGCAAAACACCTTTTCTCAAGCCGCACCAGCATTGTTTAGGAGTTGTTTGTATAAAAGTGTGACTTTCAGGAGTTCCTTCGTTTTCTTCCTTGGGTTACTCTCAGGCTCCCAGGGGAGGGTTACACTTTGCTTGAAATAGTGCCCCTGCCAGCACCAGATTGTCAGTTTTATTATTATTTTTTTTATCTTTGAGGTGACTTTGGGATGTTTTTATGGTAAATGTCCTATTGTCTTCTAGATTTCATTTTGATTTGTGAGAAGTACTGGTTGTCACTAAGAGTTTTGAAAAATCTGAAGCTATTAAAAACAAATACTAGTCATCAACCACTACCATAAAAATTGTTTCAGGCAAGAATCATCAATGGATGTTATAGCTAGGAAATTAAAATGTGATAAGAAATAGAATGTTTATGTAATCTCAAAGCATCTTCCCATAAGATATTGATTAATTGCAAAGGAGAAAATAGCAATATTACAGTGGAGAGAACTGGCAGATACCACATTAGCCAAGTGATTAAAGTTAGGAATAGCAATAATGGGACAAATTGATTTGTCGTGTGCCTTGCGATATGATACCCTGTGAAGGACGCAGCATTACATTAGTGTATTCCTGCCCAAAACGTATAACCTGAACTTAATCATGAGAGAACACCCACAAACCCAGATGGATAGACTCTACAAAGTGATTGGCCAGTACTCTTCAACAGCGTCAAGAGCATATATTTAGACACACACACACGAGAGAGAATTAATGATAAAACAGATAGAGTAAAATAAAATGTTTGCATTTGAGGAATTTGGGCATATGGGAAATCTTTGTTTTATTTTTATAACTTTCAGTAAGTCTGAAATTATTTCGGAATAAAAAATAGAAAAAAACTGGTTTTAACATTTTTTTTCCAGTAAGAATTACAGATGCAGGCACAAATAAAATATGCTATATGTAGTTGGCAGGGAAAGCTTGATAAATCTAAATGGTTTTTATAGTATGGTAACATCAAAATTTTGTGCGTCCTGGTATGTAGCCAACAGAAACGAGTGCTTATGTCATTTGAAAGACATGTGGAAGAATAGTCATAGCAAGTTCATAATACCCTGAAATAAGAAAGAACCCAAGTGTCTATCAAAGGAAAAGTGTATGAATAAATTGTAATGAATTCATATGCTGGAATACTGTACAGTGATGAAAACGAACTACGGACCGCAACATGCAACACTGGATGAATCTCACATATACAATGTTGAGCAAAATAGACTCAGACACAGAAGAGTATAAAATGTATAATTTCATGTATATAAATTTTAAAAACAGACTTGTTGGAAAAAAGTTTCAAAAAAATGATTGGTGGTGATAGAGTCAGAGTATCGTTATTTTGGGGGTTATTGACTAGAGGAGGTATGAGAGATTCTTCTAGCATGTGTGGAATGTTTAATGTCTTGATCTGGGTGGTGGTTACATGATACATATACATACGTCACACACACATATATATAAAAATCCATCAAGCAGGATGCTTAATATTTGTGCACTTTAAGCTGTGCATCAATAGAAACAACATAAAAATGTATATTGTATAGATTACAGAATCAAATGTGAATTGTAAAACAAAAGTTCTGAAAGATGACAGGAGAATATGTTCATGACTTTGGTACAGGAGAAGATTTCTTAAACAGAGCATAGAAGGCACTAATCATAGAAGAAGATGTTGATAAATTGGGCTACATTAAACTCACAAACTTTTGTCAAAACATGCCATTAAGAGAGTGAAGACAGGCCATGGAGCGGGAGAAAATAGTTGCAACACTGACAGGGCTCATTTTGAGACTATATAAAGAATGCCTACAGACCAAGGCCTTTTATTTATTTTTATTATTATTATTCATGCCTACAGCACCTGGTCTTCCTAGGTGGTCTCCCATCCAAGTACTAACGAGGCCTGACCCTGCTTAGCTTCCAAGCTCAGACATCGGGCTTGTTCAGGGTGGTATTGATGTAGACCACAGACTGTGGTTCCACTGGGGCACAAACCCAGGACCTTCTGCATGTAAAGCAGACGTGCTAACTGCTACACTATGGAACCATGTCCCCAAGACCTTTTAAAAATGACAACTCAGTAGAAAAATGGGCAACAGACTTGAACAGGCACTTTATGAAAGAAGATACCTAGGTAGACACAGAGTGTGAAAAGGCACTCAGTCTCATTATATCAGGGAAATGAAAAATATTAAATGCAATGAGAAATACTGCACACCAGCTAGAATGGTAAACATTTAAAAGACTGACCATCTCAGGTGTTGACAAGAATGGAACAAAGGGAACTGATAAATGGCTGATAGGAGGGTAAACTCATCCTAACACTTTGAAACTGTTTAGCCTTATGTACTGTCATGGACACACCTGTTCCTGTGAGTCATCAATTTGACACATATGTGCACTCACCACAGAACTGTGTTCGGGAGCATGTGTATGGGGGGAGGTCACAGAAGCATTACTCATAGTAAGAACTGGAAACAGTGTGTCCATCAAGAGTAGAACAATTAAGTCTATATTTATACAATACAGTGGAATACTAAACAGCAATGAAAATGAATGCTCAGAAACATAACCTTGAACAAAAGAAGCTGGACACAGAAGCATCCATACCGTGTGATTCATTGGTGCAGGTTTTTTTTTCTTTTTTTTTCTCCCCGATTTTGAAAAGGCAAAATGGATCCATGGTGGTGTGTCTTACCTTTGGGGCAGAGAGTGAGAATACTGACTGGGAGGAAGCATGAGGGAGACCGTAGTGTCTGTAAAATGTTTATTCTGACTTAGGTAATGGTTAACTAGGTGTAGCCACTTTGTGAAAATTCATCAAGCAATGTTCTTACCCTGGTAGCGTATTGCACTTCTTTAAAGTTGATTAATTTCATTTGTACCTACTATAGCGATGTTTGGTATATATGAACTGACTTATGTCCTTACTCCCCACCAAAAAAATTCACGTGTTGAAGCCCTAATCCCGAGTGTGATGGCGTTTGGAGGTGGGGCCTTTAGGAGGTATTTAGCGTTGGATGACATCATGAGGGTGGGACCCCCATGATGGGATTACAAGTGTCCTTGTAAGAAGAGGAAGAGCTCAGAGCTCATTCACATTCTCCATCTCCCACAAGAGCACTGTGAGCTGAGGCCACGAGAAAAGGCCTCAGAATGCAACCTACCTTGCCAGCACCTCGACCTCGGACTTCCAGCCACTAGAACTACAAGAAACAGATCTGTTGCTGGAGCCCCCAGTCTGTAGTGTTTTGTTACGGCAGCCAGAGCAGACCTAGGCACAGGAAGATGGACACAGTCTCAGTCACCTCACTTTACGGAGTGGGCCCAGGCTGCGCGCCAGGGCACAAGGCAAGGCTTTGTCTGTGCCCTTGCGTGACTCCCAAGAACTGACTCATCAGTGTGGTCAAGATACATAAGTGTCGTGAGGGGGATGCAGAGAGCCAAGAGCCAGCAGTGTCCTCAGCCAGTGACACGTGTTCTCCTCTGACGGACTTGAAAGTGCCCCCACCTTGTGTTCTATCCAGAGCCCATGAATTGCTGAACTGCCCGAAACCAGGGCGTGCAAGTTTTTCATGATCTGAGGATAGGCCAGGATGGGAGCAGCAAAGCCCGTGGGCTCTGCCATGGGACAAAGGCTGGTGTGTTTCCTGAGCCGAGTGGCCTGTGCACTGTTCGGAAGACACAGAAAGCACTTGTGCTCAGAAAAGAAGCCGAGTTCAGAAGGACATAGCCCCCCGGCCCTTCTTGCAGTTTGGGCTGCATAGAGTTGGTCTCAGTGGTGGCGTCAGCAATTTCTGTTCTTTTTATGTTTTATCAGATCATCTCTACTGACTTCTGACCACTAAACATTTGCTTGGTTTGGGGCAGTTTTCTTGTCTTTGGTAAATGTTCCAGACTCAACTTTTTCCTTTAGAAACCCCAAATAAAAGGTTTTTTAAAGGACAGTTTTCATCCCCCACCCCCCCACATAAATTCTCAAAGGCATTGTCATTCACATAGACTATTTCTGGAAGATTTTAGTGATAAGTTTTAGTCTTCACTTTTCTTTTTCTTCTCAGTTATCATCTACAAAGTGAACAGCCCAACACACACTTCCCACCTTCCTGCCGTGCACCCCTCATTGCCTTGGAAGGTCCGGTTCCATCACCAGCCATGATATTTAGTGTTACTCTCCTTGTACCTGCTTTTTTTTTGTTTTTAACTTTTTACTTTTTAGTAAAGTATAATCAACATCCGATATATTCGTTTCAGTTGCACAACATAGTGATTCCACACTTGCATACCTTTCAGTGTGATCACTATGGTTGCTATGTTATTGACTGGATTCCCTGTGCCATGCGTTACATCCTTGTGACTTACTTATTTTATAACTAGAAATCTTACCTCTTACTCTCCTTTATATTTTATTTAAAAACAGTTTTATTGAGCTGTAAGTCACAGACCATGCAGTTCATCCACTTAAAGTGTACGTAGAGTTGTGCAGCCATCACCACAGTTAATTTTAGAACATTTTCATCACCCCACAAAGAAACCTTCCATCGCTTAGCTATCATCCCCAACTCCCAACTCCCAGCTCTAAGCAACCACTTTCCGCATCTGTGGATCTGACTCTTTTGGATGTTTCGTATAAATGGAACCACACATTATGTGGTTTTGTGAGTCTGGCTTCTTTGACTTAGTGTAATGTTTTCTCTGTCTATCCGTGTTGTGGTACGTGTCAGCACTTAATTTCTTTTTGTGGCTGAATAATATTCCATTATATGGGTATACCACATTTTGCTTATCTGTTCGACAGTTGATGGACATTTGGATTGTTTCACTTTGGGCTTTTATGAATAATGCTCCACGGACATTCTCGTACAAGATTTTGTGTGGACACGTTTCACTGCTGTCTAGTAACACCTAGGAGTGATGTTTTTGGGTCATATGGTACCTCTGTGTTTTACCTTTTGAGGAACCTCCATACTGCTCTCCAGAGCCCTTTTTCTTGACTTATCAGTAAGCAAAGGAAATCTTTTATGGCTTTAACTTTTGTGAATTTGACTACTGACCAACTTTGCAGTGTGTCTGTTAAAATGTTTCTAAAAAGACAGCGGAGGTATAATCACTGTGCATACACCTCCTTCTCTCCACGTATTTCTCACCTTCTGCAAGCACTGCTAAGCTGGTTCTTAGTCCTTGATGTTCTTGGGAACAGAGACATTGTCCCAGATGCATGGTTATTTAAGGGCCAAACACCTTGTCAGATTATTCTGGTTATATGATCAATTTTTTTTTGCTGATCTTTACCCGTGAGCTCACGTATTAAACCATTAAGAGCTTAGGTAGAAGGTTGCTCACAATTTTTGGTTGCTTGAGCTGGTGTCTGGGTTGTCTTTTATGATCATGCTGCTGTCATGGCCACATTGGCAGCAAAACGATGTCTGAATCAGGAACGTGGGAAAGACCCTGGCCTTTCGGTATCACCCTTTCTGATACTCAAGGAATTTGAAGTCCTTTTCAGAAACCTCACCACCATTCTCCACCTTCCATGGAACTCAGGTCTGCTGCCTCCAAATAAACTGTATGGCCTGCATGGTGACACCCTAAAATTCCTATGTTGAAATCTTAATCTCCCAATACTGCAGAATGTGACTGTATCTGGACACAGGGTCTTTAAAAAGGTAATTAAGGTTAATGAGGTCACTTGGGTGGGCCTTAATCCAATATGACTGGGTCCTTGTAAGAGGAGGAGGTTAGGACACAGACATACACACAGGAGAAACCACATGATGACACAGGGAGAATATGGCCATCAGCAAGCCAAGCAAAAATGTTCGGAAGAAACCAACCCTGCCAACACCTTGCTCTTGGGCTTCCAGTCTCCGGGCCGGTGAGAGAATAAATTTCTGTAGTATAAACCACTAGTCCATGATGTTTGAAATGGCATCCCAAGCTAACTGATACATGTACCCCAATACCCCTTTGCCATGCTACCTGCCTGCTCTCCTGCCCTGTGGGCCTGATGAGAGACCACAGATCTAAGTCTCAGACAATATCCTCTGCTTAGGTCACCCTGAAGCCCCTGTTGTGGCTCCTTTTACGCTGGGCCCCACCCCATTCCCTCTTGTTTCCCCAGGTCCAAAGTGGCTCCTGCGTAGAAGGCATACCCTGGTCCAAGTATCACCCTCCCAGGGGGAGAAGCCTGCCAAGCCATGGACTCCTTCCCACTCCCACTTCTTTACAAAGGGATTCCTTAGCCCTTGCCAGGGTCCCCTTGGAGAGTGGGACCGGGAAGGCCAACAGTGGACACGTTACATGCAAAGATGGCTTGAGTGTCCCAGGAGCATTTTCATCGCATTTAACAGAATTTGCATCTTGTGTATTATGTCCAGATAATTTCTAACGTAGAAATAATTTTATATGTTGAAAAGCTGGTCTCAACATTTGCTAAGTTGAAACTGGTGATGGTTCCAAAGTTACATTTATTGAGGTGTGATTTACATACAGTAGAATTCACCCTTTCTAGATGTACAGTTGAGTGAGCTCTGTCAGATGGATAGAGTGAGTGACCAACACCACCACAGTCCTGGTAGAGAATATTCTCATCACCCTCTGAAGAGCCCTCATGCACCTTTGTCTGGTCACAGCTTCTGAGTTAAGTTGATGCTCTAGGAAGGTTGAATCAGAAGCAATTTTGAGGAGGGAATGGGAGGAAAATAGACTAGTGGTTTTTTTTAAAGCAGAAAAACTGGAAAAAATTCTACTGGCAAATGGAAGGATGAGCAGTCCTGGGCGTAGCTCCCTGAAGGTCCGAAAGACAGGGTGTCAAAACCAGGACAAAGAGTGATTACTAAAGCCATCCTTGCCTCACTGGTTGCCTCTGATCCTGCCCTCTAGTGTGTAGATAGGCACAAATTTAAAACAGTTTATTATTTATCAGTTGCATGTAAGTTATAACCATATATCATTCATTTAATATGGTTCTTTCATACTTCTCTAAGAATTTTTCTCTCTTTAACCTATGATTTCTACCAAACTGAGTTGACCTCTAGATGACATTATTTTACATGCTCTTTTTCCCCTATGTATAAATTACATATTTATTCATCTTTTATTGTGGTAAAATACACGTGACATAAAACTTACATTTTAACCAGTTTAATGTGTGTAATCCAGTGGCATCTAGTACATTCACGGTGTTATGCAGCCATTATGGTGTCTGGTTTTGAAATATTTTCATCATCTGAAAAGGCAGCCTTATACCCACTGAGCATTCCCTCCCTCCACCCCTGGCACCCAGCACCTGCCAGCCACTAATCTCCTTTCTGTCTCTGTGGGTTTGCCTGTTCTGGGAATTTCATACATAGAGAACCGTGCAATGGGTGGCCTTTTATATCTTCTTTCACTTAGTGTAATGTTTTTGAGCTTTACCTATTGTGACAGCACATATCAGTGCTGCATCCCTTTCTGTGGCCCAGCAACATTCCAGTACATGAGCAGACCGACCAACGACCTTTTGTTTATCCGTTCAGTCACGGGTGGACATTGTTCACCCCGTTTGGCAGAGTGAGCCTTGCCACTACAAGCACACATATACAAGGATTTGTCTGCGTACCTATTTTCATTTCTTTTGGGTATATGCCTAGCAGTGGAACTGCTGGGTCCTAGGTAGTTCTATATTTAACTTACCGAGGGACTGCCAAACTGTTAACTGTGGTGGCTGTGCAATTTTACATTCACACCCGCAATATATGAGCTCTCCAACTTCTTCAGTCCTCACCAGCACTAGTTGTTTTGTTCTGATGATAGCCATCCTGGTGGGTGTGGGTGGTTTTGATTGGTACTTCCTTAGTAAAGTGACAAATAACGTTGAGCATCTTTTCATATGCTTGTTGGCCATTTGTACATCTTTGTTTAAAAATGCCTATTTTGTTGTTGAGTTGTGAGAGTTCTTCATATGTTCTGGATACTAGAACCTTATCAGATATATTATTTGCAAATAGTTTATCCTATTCTGTGGTTTTATTTTCTTGACAGTATCCTTTGAAGCACGAAAGTTTTAAATTTTTATGAAATCCAGTTTATCTGTTGTTTTTGTTGCCTATGCTGTTGTTATATGTAAAAAGCCAGTGCCAGTTCTGTCGTTATGAAGATTTACTTTGTGACTCTATATCAGAGTCATATAGTTTTAACACTTATATTTAGGTTTTCATCTATTTTGAGTTAATTTGGTGTGTTATGTTTCTGCTTTCACTTATCTCTAAGTATTTTCTAATTTCTGTTATGATTTCTTCTTTGATCCATGGGCTGTTTGAGAGTGTTCTTCTGCTATGAAATGAGTCTCTTGTAGCAGCATGTAATTGAAGCATTTTTTTTAATCCATTTTGCCAAGATCTGCCTTTTGAGAATTTAACCCATTTACATTTAAATTAATTACTGATAAGGAAGGATTTCTGCTGTTTTACTCTTTGATTCCAATATATCTTATATCTTTTTTTTCCTCAGCTCCTCTATTACTGTCTTCTCTTGTGTTTGATTAGTTTTTTGTAGTATATCATTTTGATTTCCTCCTCATTTCCTTTTCTCTATATTTTTTAGCTAGTTTTTTAGTAGCTACCCTGGAGATTACAATTTATATCTTAAATTCATAACGAACTAGTCTTAATTAATACAAGCCTAGCCTCAGTGGTATACAAAACCTTTGCTCCTATACAACTCCATCCCTCCCCTTCATTTTGCTATTGCCACAAATTACATCTGTAAACATTGTGTGTTCATTAACATAGATATATAATTATTGCTTTATGCATTTGTCTTTTAAAATTATATAGGGAAAAAAGAGAGAAGAGCCACAAACAAAAATACAGCAATATAGGGGTGACTCCATAGTGACATGGTTAGCACGTCTGCTTTACACGCAGAAGGTCCTGGGTTCACGCCCCAGGTGGCGCCACGGACCATACCTCGGGTGCGCCAGGCCCCAGGTGCCCGTCGAGAGCATGTAGCGAGAGATGCCCTGCCTTCACAGATCCAGTTCTTTAAAAATAGGGAGATAGCAACATCTGTAGGTCAGGAGTGGAAGTAGGGGTGGGGTGTTGGGCGGGAGAAATACAGCAATACTTGCGTTTTAATTTACCTATAAATATCATGGTTCACAGACTACTTCAGATTAATATCAACTTAATTTCAATAGGATACAAAAACTTTCCATCTTTATAGCTTTGTTCTCCCCTCTTTTGTGCTGTCATTGTCATATAAATTATATCTTTATACATTGTGCATTCAAGACAAGATTTATAATCACTGCTTTATGCAGTTGTATTTCAATTCAGATAGGAGAAAGAATTACAAAGACAAAATACATTTATACTAATCTTTTATAGATACCCATGTAGTTATCTTTATCTGTTCTTTTTTTCTTCATGTGGATTCAAATTGCTCTCTAATGTCCTTTCACTCATGCCTGAAGGGCTTACTGTAGTATTTCTGGTAGGACAGGTTTGTAAGCAGTTAATCTCTCAGTTTTTGTTTACCTGGGAATATCTTAAGTTTTCCTTTTTTGAAGTGTAGATTTGTTGGACATAGCATTCTTGGTCCATAGTCTTTTCTTCCAGCACTTTGAATATTTCATCCAGTACTTACTAATCACCCTGGCGTCTAATGAGGAATCAGCTGTTAATTTACTGAGAATCCCTTGTAGGTGATGAGTTACTTCTCTCTTCCTGGTTTTCAGATGCTCTTATTGATTTTTAACTGTTTGACTATGAGGTATCTCAGTGTGGATCTCTCTGAGTTTATCCTACTTGGAGTGCAAATGTTGATATGCTTGATAATGTCCCACTGGTCTCTGAGGCTGTTTATTCATTCTTTTTTCCTTGTGTTCCTCAGACGTGATAATCTCAAGTGACTTATCTCAAAGTTCACTGATTCTTTCTTCTGCCTACTCACATCTGGTGTTGAAACCTAGTTAGAGTTTCATCCCAATTTTCGTACTTTTCAACTCCAAAATTTCTGTTTGGTTCCTTTTTATCATTTCTATATCTTTATTGATATTCTCTACCCAGTAGAGACATTTCTACCTGATTTCTTTTAGTTGTTTGTCCATCATTTCCTTTGGCTCTTAGAGCATTAAATATGCTCTTAAATAGACAGTTAATTTAAAATTTTGTCTAGTAGGTCCAATATCTGGTCTTCCTCAGGGGCAGTTTCTCTTCATTTATTTTTTTCCTGTGAATGAGCCATACTTTCTTGTTTCTCTGCATGCCTTGTAATTGTTAGAAATTGACATTTTGAATATTGTAATGCAGTTACTCTGAAAATAATATTCTCCCCCTCCTCAGGATTTGTTGTTGCTGTTGGTTGTGAGTTGTGGTTGGCTGTTGGCTTAATTGCTTTCCTAGACTGTTTTTGTAAAGATTATATTATTTTGTTATGTGTGGTCACTGAAGTCCTTTAGCTTAGAGGTCAACTGGTGATTTGATATAGATTTCCTTAAATGCCTAGAGCCAAAACAACAACAGCAGCAAAAAAACCCCACACAATCTCCTTCACAGCTTGGCTCTGTGCTGGAGTTCTCCTTCCACACTTAGCCAGGCCTCTTGCAACTTTGCCTTAGCCTTCACTTCCTCATTAGGCTGAAAGCTTCCAGTGTCCTCAGGTCTTTCCTCAGCTTGCATTAGCTCTAGGCACACATGCGGCCTTCTAGGCTCTCCAGCTTATGTGGGAGCCTTTCAGAACCTGTATTCCTCCATGTATTTCCCTCCTCAGCCTCTTTCTTTGCAGGCCGTTCAGCCTCTCCGCTGCTTGCCTGTCTGTTATCCCTTGCCCGATGGCTGTGGCTGGTGATCTGCCTTTAAACAGTTTTGACAAACACTGCTCAGGAGTTCACTCCAGCCCTGAGAGAGTTCTGGAGTCCTGACCTGACCCCTCAGGGAATCATCAGACACACACCAACAATTCTCCAAGGACAAAGTTTGTATCGCCCTCCCCACACACACACCAGGAACGCAGCTCCCGGCGGCCCGTGAGCTGAGGCGTAGGGGACAATAGGTGCATAAATTCAAAAGCCAGATCACGTTCTTGCTGAAATGTAGCAGCTTCCTTTTTCACTGTGTGCTCCTCTGGTTGTTAGTTTGTGATGGGATTCTTGAGTTCCGTACATGTTAGTCCTTGAAAGGAGAGGTTATATCAAGCCTCCGTCACCTCGGCAGCTAGATCTTTGTGGTGCACATGCTCAGTCCCCCAGTGGATTGGAGGGGTGCCCTGTGGGCTCCGGTGGCTGGGCCCCTCCTCTCTGGGAATCTTTGGCTCCAGGCATGACCTACCTTCTGGAGGCTCACCTTCCCTCACCTAACAGACAGTTCCTTCCAGGACAGAACATCTAGCAGTTCACAGATGTCCAGGCTCCAGAAGACTGTGCTAGCCCTTCCTCAGAGAGAAGGTAGGTTTGTCTCATCTGCACAGGTAGAGCCCTCCTGAGGTGTGGGGCCGTGAGGGAGTGGAAAACCCATGGCCGAGGATGCCCTGGAGTCCTGCTCATAGCATTCCCAAGTTGTCCCCTCTCCTTACTCAGCTGGCGCAGTGGTGGGGTGGTGATGGGCAGGTGGGGACCCTACAGTACTCATCCTGTTCACAGAGGTCCAAGCAGCTGCCACTGTCCCCACCGTCATCCCTGGCCTGAAGCACAGAGGCTTTGACCATCCTCTGGGCCAGGGGCTGCTCCAGCATGGCCGGCGCCTCTGCCCTCCCACCTCAGCTCCAACTTCCAAGTCACCGAAGAAGCCCAAGGTGCAGGCCACTGACATGTTCCCCACCGACTGGAGCCCACCACCCGTCGAGTTTCTGAACCCTCGGGCACCGCAGGCCAGCAGGGGTCCCCTAGCCCATAGGTGGGTGAGCACAGTGGGGCCTCAGGGCCCGAGGAAGCTGGACTGCTGGCAGCCTACAGACTTGGAGCAGGATCCCCAAGACGCAGACCCCAAGGGGAACCTGGCCTCGCTGGAGGAGCTGCTGTGGAACACAGGGGTCCCGAGACAACAGACTGCTACCCCAAGGGGTGATGCCTGCTCCAAGGTGAGCCATAGCTGCCTCTCCTTACCACCGCTCCCCCATAAGTCCTGGGCCACCCCTTCTTGGCCACTCTTGCTTGAGACACACCCCTCAGCTCCCTGCGGCCCCCTTGACCCCAAGTCTGTGTGCCCACCTATTTATTTCCACTCCCAGCTCCTGCCAAGAGATGATTTGGGGGTGGTTCTAAATCTCATGCCCCCTCCTGCTGGGCCTTTCAAGGCTTTCACAGTTGAGATTGGGATGATGGCCCTGGGGAAGGATGGACTTGGGATGGGGGGGAGGGGAGGGAAAGGCCTGGCTGCTCAGGCACAGAGGCTCTGCTGACTATGGTTTGTAATGAGCTCCCCGTGGGGTGTAAGCTGCTGTTATGGGTATACAGTGGGGACATGCGTAAGACACGTGCCTCCGCTGTCAGATAGCCCGAGATTGTGGGTTGCCAAAATGCCCACCACAAGGGAGCTAATAAATGATGTTCCAGTCACACCAGGGCACCCTGAAAATGTTTTTTTAAAAAAGCTGTCTCTGTAGCACTTGACCCTCAAGGCCAAGGGCAAAGTGCAGACAGGGTGTGCAATATGCCCCACTCTGTGTTAAGGGGGTCTGTGATATCTTACTGTTTGCTTGTCTGTGCACAGAATACCTCTGAAAGCACACCTGGAGGGAGGGGACACATTTTGCCATAAGGCTTTGTGCTTTTTGATTTTGCAGTCACACTAAGGTATTGCCTATTCAGAAAAGTAAACAATAAACAAAAGGCTTAATTTAGATTCAGTTTCATTCTGTTTCTCCCTCTTTGTCTTTTTCTTTTTTCCCCTTTCCCATGTCCTGTTTCTCCAGGTCACCTCCTGGGGCTCAGGAAGCTACATCAACAGCTTAGATTACTTAGTGCAGGAGAAGAGGTGAGTGTGGGAAAGGACACCCTGGGGTATTTCTTTCTGTGGGGTTGGCAGTAATTTCACGGGGATCATCCTCCAAGATGTACAGCACATGCCTGAGGATAAAGCAACCAGGTCAAAGGGCTATATGGCCAAGGCAGAGTTCCACAGACCCCCACCACAGGGCCCACATCCCAGATCCTCTCTGCCTTGGCTTTCTGCTGCCCACCTCCTGCAGATTTGGGGGAGGGGTGGTCTCTCAGCTCCCATCATGTTTTGGAGAGCGTGGAGCAGGCACTGGCCCTGCCTGCTGCCAGGACAGAGGCACACCATATCCTGCTGCCCCACTGGGTGGCAGCCCTGGAGCACAGTCCGTTTCACGTCTGCCATGTCCCTGGTGGTACAAAGATCCTTGTCTCATGAAGAAGTTAGTTTCTAAAGGCCAAAGTCTCCTCCAATCAAATCAGAAGACCCCTAGGCGAGGCAGAGGTGTTGGAGACACCAGCTCTTTAGCATTTTGGGTGGTGGGGGCAGGTTTCTCTCCCCCACCCCATGCTGGGGATAGAGGTGACCATGCAGCTGTGCTCACCTGCAGTGTGACCTGGTGATTTTGGGGTTGTACCATGGAGGCACCTAGAATAGCAGCACTTAGCTTAACCTGGGGATAGGAAAGGGCTCCCCAGAGATGTCTTTGTCCTTGAACCTCAGAGGATAGGAAGATATGGGAGGGTGGCAGGGTGACTGGAGAGTAAGGGGTGAGCAGGAGATGGAGGGTCGCCATCTGGGCCAAGAGGCAGCCATGGCACAAGACCCCTCCTGGTCAGTGCGCTGGGCCCCGGGCGGAGCACAAGGGCTAGGCCCAGGCCTCACTGTGTTAAAAGGGGAACAAACGGGGCATGCCGAAGGTGCATGGTGGGCACTGTCCTCTGCTCATTCGGAGACAACGCAGTGCCTGCAGCGTGGTCCTCCCCCAAATCGAAGTTTGCAAGGCGAGGGCAGTGAGGCTGCCGGATCCCTCCTTCCCAGATCTCGCCATTTTCCTGGGGGTTTCTGCAGCCCAGTAGCAGGGCTGGGCACCTGTGGGAACAGCACTGACCCATGTCTGTGTCGGCTCTCATCTCCCCAAAGGCAGCAGGCCCTGGAGCAGGAGCAAGAAGAACTGTTTCCGCAGGACTGTCCCACTTTTGACTCCTTGGATCTCGAGAAGGAGGATGTGCCTCTCACACCCGAGCACAGGTAGGAAGCCATGGGGGAACAGGTTGGGTAGAGGAGGTTAGGGAGGCTGCGGGTCTCCATGCTGGAGCTTTTCCTCTGTGTAAGCTGCAGCCATTCACCGGAGCAGAACTCTCTGCCACTGTGTTGAGGGACTGAGGGCGTGGGGTGGGAGAAGGGGACCAAGGGCAAAGGAGGCCGGGGCAGTAATCGGGAGAAGTGAGGGTGGGTGGTGAGTGGGCAAGTTCTGGTCATATATTCAGGGTAGAGCCGATGTGAATGACTGAGGACCTGGATGGGAGGGAGGGTATGGGAGAAAGACAAGAGTCCAAGGGGCCTGAGCAAATGGGCAAACCAAGGACTTGGAGTGGGGTGAGCGCTCACTTGGGGGATCCTGGGGCGGGATGGAGGAGGCAGCTGGATGCCTTATCTAGAGAGGTGAGCTTGGGAGTCCCTATGTACAGATGACATTTAAAGCCACAGAATTGGGTGAGAGTGCCTGGGGAGGGGATATTGAGGGGAGAGGCAGAGCCAAGGGTTCAATATACAGGTCACATTGACCCTGACAGGAGCCTCTGTGGTAGATGCCTTGGGGTGCATGTGACTACATAGGTTCCCAGGAGAACAGGGCAGTACGAGGTGCAGGAGAGCTGAGTCGGGACAGGTCTTCCTGTCTGTCTGTCTTTTCCTTCTTTCTTGCCTCCCTCTTTCCCTCCCTCACCTGGAAGCTCTGTGCTCAGAAGGGCAGCCACCTTAGTCCTGTGACCGGGGGCAGGCTGGTCAACACCTGGATCTCCCGCCTGTCCAGGCTTTGCTTTTCCGTGAGTCTCAGTGCTGTCAGTCAGTGTTGGTCCACACAGTGACTGGTGAAGGTTGAGATACTCTCCAAGTTAGCTTGGTGGCAGGGACACTGAGTGAAGCATATGGACTTCCCAAGGCCGACACATCAGTGAACAGGCACACCCGTGCCACCGTCAAACCCCATTTAAAGAAGCAGCAGGCGTCACCGCAGACCTGGCCCAGATTCGGGGCCCTGCCTCCTGCCTGGTACTGGTTGGTTCTCACTGTGCAAATCTGAGCGATCAGACAGGACCCTGCTCAGAGACCCATGGGAGGGTGCTGTGTGGCCACACGGTGCTGCCAAGGAGAGACGTGCCGAGCATGGGGTCTGAATGGAGCCAGCAGTTTTGGGCCAAAGGCCTTGGTGGTGTCATAGGTGAGGAAAGCACTTTTCTCTGTGTTGGGGCTTGTGGATTTCGTGTCCAGGTTCCCCATTCACTGGATAGATAGCCTTGGAACTGAATCATTTAAAACTTTTAAAAAATCTCTGTGGTTAGATAGTTATTCTAGCTCTTTGCCTTCCTGCTGAGTACACGCAGGACTGTGGGGGTCATGGCTCAGATGTTTGGAAATCCTCTCAGAGAGGGGTCATCTGGGCCACCAGCTGAAGACAGGAGGGATTTCAGGCTTTGAAATCGCCAATAAATTTCTGGGCACGTGACATTTTCAAGCAGGACTTTGAGAAAGCCTTTGTGACAACAGCCACTTTGAGGTGGTAGTTTTGATATGGGATCACTTTGATGGAAGGGTTTGACTACCTGCTTCAAAGAAAATGACTCACTGATACACAAAGCCGGCAGCCTCTTCCTTCCCTGAGTGGGGCGGGGAACAGGGAGGAGTGGGTCTGGAGGCAGTGAGCTGAGGCTGGGGGCTAGCCATATCCGGCAGACAAATCGACTGTGGCCAAGAGTCCCGTAACTGCCACACTTGCCCCTTGGAAAGGACCCTGAGTGTCCCAAGCGGACCATCTATTCACGCTCTAAGAATTGGCTGTCATCTTGAATGGATGACGTCCTACATCCTCTATTTTTTCAAGTGAAAAGACCTATGTGTGTCCTGGGGTTCAGGGGGTGGTATTTAAACCACAACAGTACCCTTTATTCTTGATTCTGGGCTGCACAGGAAGTACTCAATTAGATGTGCGAGAGTTGTCTTAGAACTCTGAGTAATGCACAGACGTTGTGTTGAATATCACAAAAGTCCCTTTGAACAGTGGTTAGCTCACAAGGCTAAGAACCTGTGAGCCTAATTCTGACAGACTTTTACTAATTTTAAATTTTTTAAATTGTAAAAGCGACATTGGAAGCCATAGATACTCAAAAACGGCAAATAAATTAACAAAACAGAAATTTGTTTTGCCATCTGTGTGGTGGTTTTCCCAGGCTGTTTCCCAAAGCCTGCAGGATCAGAATCTCCCCAGCGCCACCCCCTTCATTATGCCACAAGGTGACTTCATCCTCAAGGTGACTTTGGGTCACCTGGCAGAAAGTGAGACAGAGTTCACCTGGCTAGCAGCTGGCCACCACCTCGCTGCTACAGCTCCTTTGCCAGCTGCATGTGTCCCAGGCCCTAATGGGAGCCCAAGCACTGGACCCCCTTGGAGTTCGCTGTCCAGGCCCGGGCAGGATTCTGGGTGTAGCCTGTCCTCTGGGGAAGAGAGGGGATGCAGCAGGGAGCTGGTTTAGTTAGTTGCTGTTGCCACTGTTAACTGTCCTTATGTTACCACAAAGGCCAGTAAGACTCAGTCGTATAGTGTAGACAGGAAATACCTCTTTCTCCCTCTCCCCCAAGTCCTGGTCCCCCAGGCTAACCCTCGATCTAGTGGATGTGTCAGATGCATGTGTCTGCAAACATGTATGCACATGTCTGTGTATACGGCCCCAGGACGTGGGTGGATGGCTCCCCCACTCCTGCCCCGTCAGTGGGCCCAGCTCTGACCTCATTCAGACTGGCAGGCAGGCTGCACTGTAGCAGCCCTCTGTAGAGGCCTCCTGGTCATGGAGCTGGAGGACAGCTGCCCATAGGAGGAAGCTGGCTCCTTCATGGCCACGCCCTCCTGACCCTGGCCAACCTCTCAGTGGCTCTGTGGCATGTCCACCTGCTGAAGGGCACTGGAGCGTTTGGATGCAGCTTATGCCTGACTCACCCTCCAGCACCTGGCACATCGTGGGCACTCAGCAAAAGTTAGGACTAATGAGAGCTGGGTGGAGCTGCATTGCCACCAGGACGTCTGGCTCCTGGCGTGAGGGCCCGAGGGCAAGGAGGGGTATATGACAGGGAGGGAGGGGAAGGGCTCCTTAGTCTGCATCTTGTAGGCTCTTCCTCCATCAGCAGGTGGCGCTGTCCCCCGTGGTCTTGTCCCCCCAGGCCCTAGCTGCAGACTAGGTGGCCCTGTTCAGCGGTCCCCAACCTTTCTGGCACCAAGGACCAGTGCTCCTATGAGAATCTAATGCCCGATGACCTGAAGTGGAGCTGAGGCGGAGATGCTAGTGCTGGGGAGTGGATGCAAAAACAGATGAAGCCTCACTCGCTCTCCCACTGCTTACCTCCTGTTGTGCAGCCTGGTTCCTAACAGACCACAGACCAGTACCTGGTCTGCAGCCTGTGGGTCGGGGACCTCTACCCCTGCTGATGCCTGGCTCCCCTCCCCTGCTTTTCCAGGAAGCTGGTGGAGAGGTTCTCCGTGTCTCTGCAGGTCCTCCCCTCAGTACATCCAGGAGAGACCGTGTTTCTGCCCAGACATTGCCCCCTGCCTTGTGTCCTAGACTGTTCACGCCTGAAGCCACGTAACCACCTGGAAGGGCTGTTCCTCAGGTACGTGTAGGCGAGTCCTTTCTTCACAAAGCCCAGTGATCAGGACACCCCAGAGGGGGATGTCCAAAGCTGTGTTTCGGCCCATTTGGGTATGTCAGCTTTTAGGGATGTAGATGAACTAGTCACACATGGCTACTTAGGGTATTTAATTTACTAATTTATATACATCTTTTAAAAGTTTCAAAAAGTTTACTTTAAAAAGTTTGACATTTCAGCAAACATTAGACTGTGTATTTACGTATTCATACTGCCTTTTCCTCCCCCACACCCTAGTTTCATGGGACATCTTCAGTCACATTCATCCTACATGCCTTTGGGGTTATGTCTTCATCAACACTGGGCCCGCTTTCTGGGCCATCCAGCAGTTTTCCCGAGCACGTCATCGTCACTTCCATCTGCTCTTTCAAGACACTGTGTGACACTGAAAAGTTTGTCGCCAGCCATGAGCACACTCTGTATAACATTAGGACAGCTCATTTCTCTTCTCTTGGGAAGTAAATTCACAATTATTATCATATAACCACAGACTATGTTGCTTATGAGGAGTTTAAAGAAAATTTATCATTGTAATTGTGACGTTATCCATCTGAGAATAAGACAGAGAGAGAGAAAACCCACAGGATTCAGCACAGTGGCTGTGTTCTGGGTGCTTGTGCAGGTCGGCGAGGGCAGGAGCAGAGGCCAGCCCAGGGGAGCACAGAGGTCGGGATGCTTCTGTGACCTCTTCGCCCACGTTAGGACTTGAACCCAGGAGTCTTGTTTTGTTTTCCAGCTATTCAGGACTTTCATATGTCTATTTCATTAATTCTAAATCCACCTTATTTTATAGCAGAAGGATAACATTGTGATGTGTTTCCTTTAAAACTTTATCATAGAAAGTTTCCAGCATACATAGAGGTAGAGAGAACAGTGTGATGCACCCATCATGCCCATCACTCAGCTTCAACAGTTGTCAACTCAGAGCCCATCTTGTTTAATATCTACCCCTGGCCACTGGCATTGTCCCCTTAAGGTTATTTTTAAGAAAACTCCAGATATATGTCATTTAATCTATGCATACTTCAATGTGTGTCTCTAAAGTAGTGGTCTTTAGGTATAACTTCAACACCATTATTGCACCTGAAAAATGTAGTAATTTTTTAGTATCGTTAGTATTAGTGTTCAGATTTACTTGATTGTCTTACAGATGTTTTTTACATGTTGTTCAAATCCGGATCTAAATAAGGCCCGAGCACTGAAGTTAGTGTAAGGTCCCTGGAGAAATAATATTGAATTTCATTGGTGCCCAACACATGTAACCAGTGTCCTCGTTTTTCTTGACATGTAGGTTATTCCCTACACTCTCTGTTATAACAGCGCGGTAGAGAATATCATTGTGCATGAAAGTCTGTCTGGGCGTCTGGAATGTATTCCTGGGCGTGATGTGACGTGATTAGGCCTGAGCCTATGGATAATGGTAAAGGTTCACTCTGCCAAAATGAAAAGATGATGAGAAGAGGGGAAGAGGAGAGAAAGGAGGAGGAGAGAAAGAGTGAAGCTGAAGAAGGGAGAGTCCAAGAACAGGCTGGTAGAAGGGGAAGGATGGGAGAAAGGACATGTCTTCCTGAGCAGCCTTGGCCTCACGGTTTGTACCAGGAGTTCTGTCCCAGGCTGGATGGGACAGGAAGTGTTTGACAGATGAGATGGCCTGTGGAGCAGTGACCTGAGATCAGAGCACCCCTGCCAGATGGGGCCAGGTGGCCGGCTCGCTTCCCAGGAGGGCAGAATTCAGGTCCTCCCCACTCACACATGCTGATGGAGCTCAGTGGGGACGTTGCAGTGCCTCAAATCCAAAGGGCTTTCTGGAGGGGTGGCCACCCTATACTTGGTCAGGTTAGGGGCTCCTGCTGTACAGTGGTTAAGGGCCACTTCCTGAAGGGCACCATTTAGGCTTGGGGTCATCTTTTATTTCCTGTTTTTGCCAAGGACTTCAAGTTCAGACCCGAGAGTGGGAAATACTAGTCCTTTAATACTTATTCCGTTGTGTTCACCCGGAAGCATGAAAATGGAGAAGAAAAAAATAAAAGATCATTTGATTTCTCAAAAAAGCAATGTGGTTGCATTGTTTGCCAAACAAAAAGTTAACATTTTGTAAGATGACAGGTACTTTAATTTTTTTCTTATACTCCTATGTTTTCCAAACTTTCTGTAATAAACATGTATCAGTTTTAGTATTTGAGGGGAAAAAGTGATTATCACTTTTAAAAATCACTTCTGGAAATAGGTTCACTTCTCTCCTCTCTGTGATGAGGGATATTTTCTTTCTCCCCACTGTTCACTGTGGGAAATCTTGGCACAGAGTAAGCAAGTGTGTCTCGGATGGCAGTGTCAGCGTGGGCAGCCCTCCGGGACCCAACCTGCACGGGTGTCTGGGCTGGGGCGCTTCACCCCACAGCCCGCAGCTCTGGGTTTGAAGATGGCCGACCATCCCCTCTCCTTAATCACCCAGCTGGATATGTGACCTCAGGTCGGTTTCCTGGGACCAAAGTCACATGCCTTTTTGACACAGTTGGTACCAGGGCTGAACTTTTTTCTCCTCCCTTGACAACAGTTCAAAAGGGAATCCAATCCGAGTGGAAAAGCTTTGGGAGACGCCTACCAGAGGCCAGGAGGCAGGAGAGGCTCCAGGGAAGAGGGCGCCTGCTAAATTAATCATTCGTGGCACTCCCAGCCCTACAGCCCACGTGAGGGCTCCTAGACCACATTTGTTCTGTGGTGTGGTGTCCGCGCGTGTTCGGGGAGTCTGGTGTGCTCCTTCGGCAGCAGAGCATGGGTGTGAGTGCCGCTGGGATGCCAGTGTTGCTGCTAGGCATTGGTCTCCCTGAGGCCCTACCTGGCCTTGCCTCGACCTCCTCCTCTTCATGGCATGTCTGGGCGAAGCCTGTGAGATAAATCCACCACTGGCTGGCTGCAACTGCCCTGGAAATACAGAGCCAGAGGGTCGTCACTGGAGTCCCTGCTTCTGACCTAGTGGTGCTGCTTCATTTCAACAAAGGAACAAAAGAAGAATATAGGGGCATACGGGCTCGCTCTGAGCTTTACCATTTCTATTCTCCTGAGGCCTTTGAGCTTTCATTTGAGGAACTTGGCAAGGGCGCAGAAACTGATACTGTATGAATAGTTGCACTGGTGTTTATCCCTCTGCCATCGCTTGGGATTCCAGAGGCACTGAGACACTTGCCCTCTGGGACTGCTGCCGGGAGATGGGTGAGGAGGGAGAGGCTAGAAGACTCTTGGTGAGGCCTTATTGGGAACGGAAAGTCCAAGCAGAGGTCGGCACTCTGCCCCGGCACCCACATGCCAATCCGGGCCGAGCCCCTCTGTGCTATCCGCTTGTTTTGTGCTATCCCCTTGTTTTGTGCTATTCCCATTTTTGGTTGATTTCCTCCCTTCCTTCCCTCTGTTCCCGGGGCCCTTGGTCCCTGCCATGGAGGCTGGGGATTAGCACTTTTCCGACTGTGGCTGCTTTGTGTCCCAGTGAGAAGCTCCCTCCCTGCAATCCCCAGAGTTGACAGCTGGGGCTTCATGCTCAGCAAAGCCTGCCGTGGCATCTACCTTGACAGAGGCTCCACCCCCTCCTCTTCTCACTCCAGGGTTTTCTGACATTCTCGGCATATCTCCTGACCCTAGTGTTGGCTTAGCTGCAGGCAAGGGCACCCAATTGGACTCAGCGTCCTTGTTCTAACCACAGTTGATTCTGTAACCAAGGGTTTTGAGTTTCCAGTGCACACACTTCCTGCCCTTCCCTTTTCTTCCTGCCTTCCCTACTGGGGGAACTCTCCCTCCTCTTCAGATCAGGGCAGTGTCTACAGAGAGGCCCTCCCACCAAGCTGGAGGTTACTCATGCCATTGGCCTTGTCCCATCCACCGAAGCCTGGAGGCTTGTGGGTCCCCGAGGTGAAGCAGCCTTTGTGGCCTGTGCAGGACGGTCCTCTATCATATCCAGCCCTCAGCACTTATTTCCTGAAAGCCACTTGCTCCAGAGCACAGCTGGGCCACTTTTCCTGCCGTCTTGCTGCTGGTCTTTAAGACTAAACCTAACTTGGCAGCCATGAACTTGAAGGCAGCCTGATTGTTTCTGTGGCAGAAACTGCACCCGGAGGCGGGCGTAGCAGAAGGGAGATGCTGCGAACCGAGGGGTGTCTCTCCCTTGGAGCGGCAGCTGGAAATGTGTTGGAGCCAACTGGCTTGTGCAATCAGGTCCCTACTGAGAAACTAGCGAGGTGGCCCCAGCAGAATGCCACAGTCTCTTCAGAGACCCCAGAGCTCCAGCCTCCTTGCCACACGGCCCTGATGGGGTCTTGCCAATGTATGAAGTCCTCCAGACATGGTATTGCCAGCATTGGGGGTGCCATGCTTGAAGCACACGTGCATCACAGAGTCAGTGTGTGAAAGTGTCAGTGTGACCCAGCCCGTGAGCAGAGCAGAGTGTGCCAGCAGTACTGGGGGACATGTATTTTTTCTGTACACAGCAAGGTCTGTTTTAGAGCAGTTAGCTTCACAAATGCAGGAATAAAGCCGCTTTCTGCTCTGAACCTAAATGATTTCGATCAAAAATATACAATTTGTAAATTGCCTGGACATACTCAAGGAGACAGCAACTTGGCTCAGAGGAGAATCTTTGTTTTGGAGCATTCTGTTCCTGGCAGATTAAAATATGTCCTTTTTAAGAAGAAGAGGTTGGGCTGACTGAGGAAATTTCTATCTGGAGTCATGACTTCCAAATCTGTCTGAAATGTTCTTTGTGTGGATTTGGCCATTAAAAAGAACAAACATGGAATTACTTTTTCATTTCCCGGAATCCATATTAATTGCCTTTAGGACATCTAGAAAGAGATCAAGGGGCCAGTCACAAAATGTGGAGAGTACAAAGGTCCTCTCCCAGATCCAGCCTCCCTGAGGAGAGGAGGAAGCCCAGCTGACCCTCCCAGAGGACCCTCCCAGCTGACCCTCCCAGACGACCCTCCCAGCAGACCCTCCCAGACGACCCTCCCAGAGGGCTTCCAAGCCCCACCCCACACACACCACCTTGCTTGGGATACTTCACGTGTCCTGGTTCACAGGGAGCTGGGGTCATGAGGTCCCCAATATCGACCAGGGCACCAGTGGACTTAAGGCCGGCTCCCCGCCACACCAGCAGTTGGGTGTTGAGAGCTGTTAGAAGGGACAGGCCTGGCGGGATCCTGTCGCAAGTGGAATCCCGGGCCCTGGCCATAGACATATGGGGACCCTGGGCGCTGGTACCCTTGGACTCTCAGGCCACAGCCACTTACGTGCTCTCTCGAGTCCTCTGTGGCACTTCATTTATGATTTCCTTTCTTAAAATATCCTCACCTTGAGTCCCTTTCTGTTATTTCCCTATCTTCTGAGGTGTCCCCTTTGTTTTGGAAAAACACAGGATGAGGCAAAAAAGCCCTAGGTAATCAGAGCCCTGACACTGGCGCTCATGGCCGTGGGCTGGCTGAGTGAGGTGGCTGTGGGCTGTCCCATCATTTATCAGATCCTCTGTTCAACCTGATAAACACTTCAGTGTCCCCTCTGACCTTTGGACAGGACAAAATGTACCATCGAGTCGTGTGTGTAAAACCCTGTGAGATGTTCTCATGGGGAGCAGGTGATTCTGATGATGACTGTGACACGAGTGTGTTGTCCTTAACAGCTCCTTGTGTCAAGAACTCTGCAGGCATTTTTGTCCATAGTAATGACTGATGTGATTTACTGTCCTGGTAACACTGGAATAGGAAACACCTCCCCCCGCCCGTTTTACCAAGACAGGCGTGCTTGGGGAGGCTACTGGCAGAGGCCCCTAATCGCCCCTCTGCCTTGCAGCTCCCCGCTGGACCGGCAGCTCTCCTTCCTGCGCAGCGGTCTCCTGAGCAACCTCTACCTGCATGCGCCCACCTGCCCAGTGCCCTTGCTCCAGTGGCTGTTCCAGGTGAGGGCCTCTGGCCAGCTGCCAGGGGACGAGAGCCTCGTAGCCTAGCAGTGCCGCAGGTGGGAGGGGCTGGCCCTTTTCTTCTTCTGGCCTTGGCTGCTTCTGGATTAATTGTTCCAGCTGAGGCAAGAGGAGGGTGGTACAGGGACTGGCCTGTGGCCTTACTGCACCCTACCCCACCCCTGAGCGTGTGCCAGTGCCACCAGAAGTCCTCTCTGTGGTTTGGTCCCTGGTACTCCACAGGTGCTTCCGGGTGTCCAAACTCATCTCTATTCCAGGTCACAGGGCCTGGCTCAGGGCCTGTAGCCCTGCAGTGCCCTAGAGGCCTTCATGCATTTCAAGCTGGCGGTACTCAGGCACTGGAGCATTTGCTTCCCTCCGTGGAGTTGTGGGTCAGCTGGAAAAGCCTAGAACAGCTGTTCAGTCTGCCCCTTCCTTCCCTGCTGGTTGCTGCTGGCACATTGCCTTGGGGGGACATGCATTCTGCTCCAGGCTTGAAACCTTTGAGCTGAGAGAGACAGTGAGAAACCAGCAGGGTGGCTCAGGAACCAGCTGTTGGGCTCTGAATGCAAGGCCCGAAGGTACTGGCCTTGGCCCCACCCGAGCCCAGCCCTGCCTCGGGAGGCAGGCCATTATGTCCAGCTGATCTCATTCCTGCCAGTTGGAACCTGGACCCCAGCTGTAAATCAGAGCCACCATGCCAGGGTGGATTGTGCAAGGAACTCGGCCCTAGGCCTAGGTAGACTGGCTGCTTTCCAGAAAGAGCTCTCTGGCTCCTTCTCTATGGGGTCCTTCCCATTGCCCCTCCCTGCCCCAGAGGAAAAAGACATCCTTGGCTCCGTTGTGTGTGGCTGTTGTCTCTTCCCCTCCCCAAAGCTCAGTGGAAATGGCGGGCCAGTAACAAGACAGTCCGGCCATTCTTCTCTGCCCCCAGGCAGTGCGGCCTCTCTCGGTTCCTTGCACTGTATATAACAAAACACACAATCGGGCATTGGGAGGCACAAAGAGACTGTCAGAGACCTCACCCACAGAGGGTCCTTGTGTGACCCTGACATAGCATGAAATGCCTTCCCTGTCAGCAGGCCCTGGGAGCACTAAGCCAGCCCAGCCCTCTTTTCCCCCACCTCTGTCACCCCAAGAGGGGCCTTAGAGCAGAGGATACGCCCTGAGGCCAGACAGACTAGGTATAGGTCCAGCTCCGCCACTTCATGCTGTATGACCTTGGACGAGTTTCCTAGTGTAAGCCCTGTGCTTCAGTTTCCTACAAAGGTTAAAGGAGGAAATTCTATGACCTACCTTGTCTTTACGGTACCCCCACAGCTCTGACCAGGGCCTGGGCATCTTCTGGAAGGAGACACAAAGATTCTCCTCCCCCTATGGCTGACGCCTCATCAGTGAAAGGGGTGTGCTTGGCCGTGGAGCATGTGGGTGAGACTGCTCCGTGTATTCGTCTCTGGAGGAGAAGGGGCAGCATGCCAGTCCACTGGCCACGTGGCTGCTCAAGTGGTCACACTACAGGCCTTTGCAGGGTCTGACTAGCCTAAGAGGAGTTAGATGACCCCACATCCAGTCAAAGGCAGCTGGGTGAGCAGGGTCATGTGTACACCTGGGGTTCACTCTGAGAGCTGGAGATGGATGAGCAAGGCAGACCTCTTCAGCCCTCGTTTAGTTGTTTCTTAGGAAAGGACATCCTGCAGTCCCGTAGGGAGTAGGTCCTGCTGCCCGCCATGCTCCCACTCACAGGGACCTAAGTGGCCTCAGTGCTCACAAATTCTGTAAGCTTGTCACTGAGCCCCAGTGTGCCCCTGCCAGCTTAGCCTTGCCAGGGAAGTGGATGAATTTGTATTCTCGTTGGGAAATGACTGAGTGTTTCGCTATGAAGAAGTTAGGAAAAGTTACGAAGGGAGGAGGAGGCAGGGTTCTGGAGTCTTGGATCAGATCCTGGGAAGCCAACAGACTGTGGGACGCAGTGTCTGATAGGCTGGGGCAGAGGGCTACACAGCCACTCTTGTGAAGATAGGAGGACAGCAGGACCACAGAGGCAAACCAGGGCAAGAGAGGTCACGGCCAGTCCTGCGGGGCTCTGGAACTTAATGACCCTGTGGAGTTGTCACAGTAGAGCCAAGGTGTCCAGGCCGTTGGACCCCAGCATCTGCCAGTTATCAGGTAAAGGCTGCACTTGTGTGACCTTGGCTGAGGCAGTCACTCCCTCCAAGGTCAGTGCCCAGAGAGACTCAGCTCAGGGCCTCAGCCCCTGGGGATAAGAGCCTCTGTCCCAAAGCGTCTGTGCCTGGGGTGTCTACCACAGTGTCCCTTTCTCAGCACTCCTAGGAGGGTGAGGTCATGCCAGCATGGCCTGGTCTCTGTGTACCCAAACTGGGTAGCACTGCTGGGGAGGATGCTGTCTCATTGCTCATCTGCATGTCATACATTCTCACATCCCAAATCCCCAGTTTGTGATCCTCAGACTCAAGTAGCGTTTAAGTAAGGATCCCAGGGAATCTGAGTCAGGTGGATGATTTGCCTCCCAGGCCCCACCCCTGCTGCCACCACTGTCCCAGGTTGTTTGAGGATCTGTGCTCAGTAGCAAACACTCCTCCAGAGATGGCAGTCTCAGATGATTGTAAATTGAGGCACTGGCCTGGAAATGATGGAGGACCACAGAGAGTGGCTGGCCTGTCATTTTCCAGCTGACTTTCGAGCTCTTTCTCTTCCTTACACTGGCCTATGCCCTAGAGAGCACAGCGGTGACTCCAATGAATAAGGGGCAGAGGCACAAGATTCCTACACAGGGAGGTAGACAGGACAGGAGGTTTTAAGTCACAAAAACCGGGATTGAATCTTGGCTTTGCGACTTACAAGCTGCGTGACCCTGCGGAAGTTGCTTGAGGCATCTGAGCTTGACTTCCTCCTCTATAGAAAAGGCAATAGTGACAGTGGAGGTGGACGTGTGGGGACTAAATGAGATTTATTTAATGTGGAGCGATAAAGTTTACTACTGTTGCTTCACAGGAACGACCCAGCTAACCTTTTTTTTTCTTCTCCCAGCTGCTGACGTGGCCTCCAGAAACTTCTTCAGGAGCCTTCAGTCTCCTGTGGGATCTCAGTGTGGATGGGCTCTTACATCAGTCCGGTCAGTACTGTGGTGCTGGGTGCAGACTTGTGCCCTGAGCACCCAAGCTCAAGGATCCGTGTAGTTCACAGCTCTCAGTGCCCCTGGAACTGGGCATGAGGGAGAGGTACCAGTAGGGACGTTTTGTCACAGGGACATGGAGACATCGGGCCATCTCTGGCCCTGGCTCCAGCGTTAGTAAGAAGCTAAGCCAGCAGGCTCTGTGGCACCTTGATCTGGCCTCAGATTGATGTCATTGTGGCCAAGTCCAGGCTGACCTCATGGACTCTTGGGGTCCCAGAACAGTCTGGAAGGCAGCTCCTCTGGATTTAAGGGGACAGCTCTTCCTGAACATGTACATCAAGTTGGAGGAGCTCCTTGAGCTAGAGTGGCCGGGGTCCTGAAGTGGTGCCCCCACCAGCAGCCTTCCTTGGCTCCTCAGCATCACCGGAGCCCCTCAGTTTGGTCTGGGCTGGTGTGAGAGCCTGGAGTCTGTATGTGGGTCCTGATTTTGAAGGATTGTGTTTATGTCGTCTTTACACTTTAAGAAGTTCAGAGTTCACAGAAGCAATTAATTTTCTCTTTAGTGGCTGTGCCTTTCCCAGGCTGCCATCACTTGGTGCCCGAGCCCAGGCACTGTGGTACCAAAACATCATGTAACCAGTTGAAAGTTGCTTTTGGCAGACAGTGAGAGGGGTTCAAGGGTGTCCAGAACCCCACCCTTACCCACTACCCATAGTCTACTATCCTCCACCCCCACTGAAGCACTAAAGACACAGCTCTGAGGGCTGAGGTTAGAGACGCCGCACCAGCCCTTTGAATTTCTGCTCCTGTGCCTCCCTTCCTTCAGGAGTTGGTGCAGCTGGGGGCCAGCTGTCAAACTAGAGCATTCCAGACTCCTGCCCCTTTCCCTGCCCCTACCCCCACGCCTAGGACTCCTGTAACTGAGGTATTGTGAGTAGAACCAGTCTCGGCATTCAGTCCCTTTTCATAACCTCTGACCCTGCAGCCAGGGCTGCCCTTTCTCCAGCCTCGGGGCCACGTCTGCGGCATGCCTGCCCTTTGGAGGGACAGAGGCCTCCTTTGTCCTGCTCTTCTCCCCAGGCACTGGTATGTGTCACCTCCTGCACACGCAGAGTGGACGTCCCACTCTTCCTTGCTTCTTGCCACACTGTCCTTGATTCGCCCACCATTAGAAGAGTCAGGAACCTGCTCTGGGCAACCAGTCACTGGGCTCTGCCCCATCCGCTGCAGAGAGTTTGCAGGCATCACGTGAGAGCCCAGCCTGCTATCATCTCTCCCTCCCGTTGGAATGGAGGCTGGCCTAGAATCCGAGGCCCAGGGTGGGACCTAAACTGACTTGGGGAAAGTCCAAGGCCGAGTCTACTAAAGAACTGAAAGCAGGGATTTGAACAGATACCTGTGCTGCTGTGTTTATGGTAGCATTACAATGACCAAAAAGTGGAAGCAGCTCAAGTATCCCCTGATGGATGACTGGGTTACAAAATGTATATACACATACAGTGGAATGTCAGCCTTACAGAGGAAGGACATCCTGATGCAGGCTGCAACATGGGTGAACCTAAGGACATTATGCTGAGTGAGATAAGCTGGTCACAAAAGGACAAATTCTGTGTGATTCCACTTATATGAAGTCCCCAGAGTAGTCAGAGTCATAGGAACAGGAAGTAGAATGGTGGTTACCAGGAACAAGGGGGTGGAGGACGGGAAGATGACAGATTTCTGGAGATGGTGGTGGTGATGGCAGCAGAACAGTGTGAATGTACTTTACGGAACAGTACACTCAAAAATGGTTAAGATGGCAAATTTTGTGTTATGTGTTTTTTTACCGTGATTGTTTTTTTTTAAAAAAAAAAACCAAGTTCCGAACCCAGAGCCAGGCGCCTAGAGAGAAAGTACCAAAAGCTGGAGCTGAAAATCAGTCTCCAGTTCAGGAAACATTTATAAGGTTAAATTAGATCCAAGATTGATACAAAAGGAAGTTCTTCTTGGGATTTGTCAACCAGTTGAAGTGCTCTGAGCATCCTTGTCCTCCACGGGAACACAGCCCTCTGGGGTAGAACCCAGGAGCTGCCTTCCCTCCCACTTGGATCTGTGATTGGTGTGTATGTTTTCAAGTTGCCTGGCCTTTCTCTTTTGTAAACAGGGGAGATTTGTGTGTGTGTAAACATCCATCCTTTCTTGGAGTGTGTGGTGACCAGCAGTCTTTCTTAGACCACGCCAGGAAGGGTGTCATCCCATCATGCTTCCTGAGCAAGGGGACAGCTGAGGAGGCCCAGGGTCTCTGACGTGGCCTGAGACCCTGGCTTCAGGGCTCACTGTTACAGGCGTACTCCAAGTGAGTGGGGCTGAGGGCTGAGCCACCGGGTTTGCCAGAGTATTGCAGTATGGTGGGCATTATTTTCCTGATTGAGAAGCAACCCATATCACCTATTAAAAGCTCCTTGGTGAGCTTGGAGGGTGGGGTATCCTGAAAGGGGTATACTGAAGTTCTTCACTGCAGGCCATGTTTATTCATTTATTCAGCAAACGTATGTTGAGTGACTCCGGTATTCTAGCACCAACACCTTGCTCGATGGCAGAGGGAGATTCAGGGATGAATAAGGCAGAGCGCTTGCCTTCAGAAAACTGATGGCCTAGTGGGAGGTGATGACTGTGTAGTTACAGTAAGAGAGAGAAGAGAGACCGTGACAGAACTGTGCAACTCTCAAGGAGGGGGAGTTACTTCTAGCTAGATGGGGTTGGGGTGGGGAGGCAGGAGTTGGGAATCTCTCTAAGTGTGTGTAGGGCAGGGACTACAAACAGTTGCCTGTGGGGACCTAGCGAGATCGGTACCTAGAGAGCTCTGCCCTGTCCCAAGTGCCTGCAAGGCCGGCACCATCAGATCGATCTCTCTACTTTCAAGACAAGCCATATTTTAGTCAGGATGTATTTTGACTATAAATAACAAATACCCAAATAAGAGAAATGTACCATCTCATGTGACAAGGAGTCCACAGGTAGGTAGTTCTGTAGTATGTCCAACAGGTCAGCCATGTAAGGGTTCTGGCTTGGCTCACATGTCACCCTTCTCACTACTAACAGGGACTGGTCTGTGGCCTGTTAGGAACTGGGCCACACAGCAGGAGGTGAGCGGTGGGCTAGCAAGTAAAGCTTCATCTGGATTTGCAGCCGTTCCCCAGCACTAGCGTCACTGCCTCAGCTCCACCTCAAGTCATCAGGCATTAGATTCTCATAGGGACACCGATCCCTGGTGCCAGAAAGGTTGGGGACTGCTGCTTTAGAGGGCACTTGCTGTGTCTTCTGACTATCCAGTGTCCTTTGAACCCCTGGCTATGTCAGAAGGATTTTCAGCTTCATGACTGCTATCCTCCAGAGTGAAATCCAGGAGACTCACTTTTCCAGCCTCCTTTCAAACATTTGAATTTTTAGTTTTGAAATTTCCATTTAGTTCTTTTTTTGTTTTGTTCTGTTTTTTGTTTTTATTTCTGTGCTGAGATTTCTTATTTGTTTGTTCAATATGAGCATATTTTCCTTTACCACCTTGAGCATAGTTACAATGGTTGCTTTAAAATCCTTGTCTGTAATTCTGACATCTGGATCATCTTATTTATCACATGAAAAATTAAATATGAAAGTGAACATTTATTTAGAATGAGTAGAGGAATCATACCAAAATTCTGGACATCGAGAGGTTCAGTTCTCTTTCTCTTAGATCTCTAGGATATTTTCCAGAAATGTGCATATATAAATGCCTAGGTGCTCACAGGGTATGCAGGTGCAGGGCCCTAGAGCTAAAACTTCATCAGCTTCCTGGTCAGTTGGCTTCTGAGACATCTTAAAACTATTTTCTGCTCAGACAGCCAGAGTCTGTTTTGTTGCCTATGGCTAAGAGCCCTGACTACTCCATTAGCCACCTTTGACCAGTTTCTGCAAAGGTAAGTGGGATGACGCGCTTCATCCCTGGAGTGGCCCCGGCCACTTGCCCTGAGCAGATACCAGAACAAAACCCGCTTCCTTTACCTGGGGCAAGTGGAGCACGGCCTTAGATAGGCAGCCAGCAGAATCTGCCATCATTGGAATGTGGATGTTTGTGTGAAATCTCCTCTTGGTAACTAATTCAGTTAAAAATCAAGAACAAAAACCCCACTGTGAACCCATCTGCAGACAGTTTGATTGTAGATGGAATATAGCTCCACTGGCTTGCAGCTCTGGAGGGAGGGTTCGGATGTGGGGGGAGCCAAGGGAAGCAGAGGGCAATGGGAACAAAGACAAGGAGCTGAGGGGACTGGGGCTTCAATAAAGGGGGCAGAGTGGGGATCAGACTGAACATCTGGGGCCAGAGCTTGGAGGACAGTGGGGCGGGCCACTGCAGGCACAGTGAAACTTTATTACTATTTGGCAAGACCAAATAGGCCAGAATTGTTGTTATTTACATATAATTCACATACCATATAATTCACCCTTTTAAAGTATATCATCCAGTATGATTCAGAGTTGTCGAACCATCACCACTAATTCTAGAACATTTTCATCGCCCCTGGAAAGAAACTTCATACCCATCAGCAGCCAGGCACTCCCCTCCCCTCTTCCACTCCTCTCCACACCTCATCACCACAGACTTGCTTATTCTGGACATTTCCTGTAAGTGGAACAATGCAATACTTAACATGATGTTCTCCGGGTTCATGGGCGTCATAGCGTGAATCAGTACCTCGTTCCTTTTTATGGCCAAGTGACGTTCTGTGGTATGGAAATCCCATATTTTATGCATTCCTCAATTGATGGACACTTGGGTTGCTTCTGCTCTGGCTATCGTGAATGATACCACCATGAATAGTTGCACACCGGTGTGAATGACGACGTGCTTTTAGTTCTCACAGGCATGTTGCTGGGTCACACATAGAGTTCTATGTTCAACTTGTTGAAAGACTGCCAAACTTCAGAGCTGGCTGTCATTTTACGTTCCCACCAGTACCTTCACACTCTTGCCATTTGTCACTTTCCGTTTCATGATAGCAGCCGTTCTAGTGGGTGTGAAGTGGTACCTTGTTGCGGTTTGGGTTCACATTCGCTGATGACTAAGGATGGTGAGCCTCCATTCAAGTACTTATTGGCCATTTGTATATCTTCTCTGGGGAAACATCTATTTAGATGCTTTGCCCATTTTTTGACTGGGTTTTTTGTCTTTTTTGTTGTTGTTGAGTTGCAGGAGTTCTTTATATATTCTGAGTGCTAGATTCTTACCAGACGTGTTATTTGCAGATATTTTCTCCCATTCTGTGGGTTGTCTTTTCACTCCCTTGCTAGTATCCTTTGATGCACAGATGTTTCTTAATTTTGATAGTCTAATTTATCTAATTTTCTTAATGTTGCCTGGGATTTTGGTGTCAAACAAGATACCATTGCCTCGTCCAAGTTCATGAAAATTTTCCGTGATGTTCTCTTCTAGGAGTTTTATAGTTTTAGGTCTTACATTTAGGGCTCTAGTCCACTTTGAGTTGGTTTTTGTCTGTGTGAGGTGAGGATCCAGCTTCCCTCCTTTACGTGTGGATGTCCAAGTTGTTCCCATACCATTTGTTGGAAAGATTTCTTTGACCATTGCAGTGTCTTGGCACCTTTGCTGAAAATCAACTGACTATAGATGTATAAGATTTATCTGTCTGTCCTTAGGCCAGTACCCCAAATTCTTGATTGTTGTAGTAAGTTTTGGCTGCTCTAGGTCCCTTGTATTTCTGTATGAACTTTAGGATTGGCTTGTCAATTTCTGCAAAAATAACAGCTGGGGTTTTGATAGTGATTGTGTTGAATGAATCTGGAGATAACATTGGAAAATATTGACATCTTATAATATTAAGTCTTCTAATCGATGAATGGGTTACTTAAGTCTTTTTAAATTTCTTTCAACAATGTTTTGTAGTTTTCACTGTATAAATCTTATACCTCTTTTGTTAAATATATCCGTAAGTAGTATATTCTTTTTGAGGCTATCGTAAATGGAATTGTTTTCTTTTCAGATTGTTCCTTTCTAGTGTGTAGAAATACACCAGATTTTTGTACGTTGACCTTGTATCCTGCAACCTTACTGAACTCATTTATTAGCTCTAATAGATTTTTTTTTATGGCAGAATTTGGTTTTGAAAGCAAACATATTCTTGTGCAATTAATTGCTTGAAAGACATGACATCATGTTTCTTGTGCAAATATTTGCTTGAAAGACATGACCTCATGTGCCCATGCAGGACTGGCCGGTAACCCAGTGCCCATCATACAAGTAGGCAGCAGTGCCTGGAGGACAGGAGCTGGGGCTGTGAGTTGGAAACACTTTGGAAGAGGCATAAAGTGGATGTGGGTCCTGTCTATTCGCTTCAGGACATAGTTCATTCTCATCAACACATTCTGTTCTCTGCCAGCTTTTATAGTATTGAAGTAGGAGGGGGAGAATATGATAAAATACACTCTTTGGATATTTTTTAAGTGAGAGAAAACAAATTAGTTTCATTTGTATGAGCAGTGTCTTTGGACACTTTGTTCTTCCTCATTTGGTCACCATGCTTTTCCCTTTGTCTCCGGAGCTTTGGGTTTGTCTTAGGCCCCTGTTTTGTGAGTCTCTTTCTTTTCTGTCATTGCCTGCTTGCATTCTCTCTCCTTCCTCTTCCTCCCTTCTTTACTCACTCCCAGATAATATTTACAAGGTTGCCTCTTGGAAAAAGAATAAAAACAAACAAAAATGACCACAATCTCACTAGCCAGGTAACCCCTGTTGTTATTTTTTTCAAGTACTCTAAGTACTAAGTAGAGAAAATTTAAATACTAGAGAAAGGTGCAAAGTGCCAAATGAAAGCCTCACTCCCCAGGGCCTCTTCCCCTCCCCAAGACTCATCATTAACAGTCTCGTGATAATTTCCAGGACCAAAGTAAATGCATGAGCCACATAACATATATTTTCATACCTCTAGATTTATTTACACCGTATTTCTTTTGCCACATTGGCAATTACCTGAAATTACCTGCAGTGGAGAGTTTTCAGCTCTCTCCCTTGGATGTCAGTCAGGCGAGGCCAGAGCCTACATAAGAAGGGGTCAGGCAAGGTTTTCTAGACCAGGGGTGTCCAGAGTCGGGGTCCTAGTGGTGGGATGGCCCACCAGTGTGCAAGAAGAAAACATTAATACATATATTTACCTTTTAGCTCATCTTTAAAAAACCAGTTTTATCGAGGTTTAATTAACATACATTAACCTGTACACGTTTAAAGTATGCTTAACATATATATATATGTATATATATAACATGTATATCCATAAAACTGTTAATCGCAATTAAGATAATAAAGATGTTCAGCACCCCTAAAGTTTTCTTACATCCCTTTTAAATTAATTCATCTTTCCCTCCCCTTTTGTCTGTAGGAAACCACTGATCTGCTCTCTGTCACTATACATTAGTTTGTTTTTTCTAGAATTTTATATAAATGGACTTGCACAGCATATACCCTTTGTCTGACTTCTTTCACTCAGCATAACGATTTTGAAATTCAGCCATGTTGTTGTATATGTTGATAGTTTATTCCTTTTCACAGCTGAGTAGTATTCCACTGTCTAGATATACCACTGTTTGTTTATCTAGTCCCCTGTTGAAGACATTTCGGTTGTTTTCCATTTGGAGCCTATTAAAATAAAGCTGCTGTGGACACTCTTGGACAGGTCTTTGCATGGACACCTGCTTTCCTTCCCCTTTGAGCAGACAGGGTGGGCCATGTGGTAAATGTATGCTTATGTTTTTAAGACATTGCCACGCTGTTTTCCAAAGTGGTCGCACTATTTCCCTCCAGCAGTGAGAAGAGTTCAGCTGCCCCACTTCTTCCCCCGGCTGGTACAGTTGGTCTCTTTAGGCCTGTAGTCCTAGCTCATGGTGGTCTCAATTTGCTTTTCCCTAAAAACCGGTGATCTTTGCATCAGCTTATTTGCCATCTGTATATCTTCTTTGGAGACATGTCTGTTTAGTTTTTTGTTCATTTTCTTATCGGGTTGTTTGTCTTCTTATTGAATTGTTGGTTCTTCATATAATCTCGTTACAGTTCTTTGTCAGACGTATGTTTGCAGATATTCTCTCTCAGTCTGTGGCTTTCCTTTTCATTTATATGGCATACTTGGCCCGGCCCTGGTCCAGGTCACTTAGCTCACTTCGTCATGTTCTCTACGGCTTTTGGTGCTCCTGGCTCCCACATTCCTTCCTGCCCCAGGGCCTTTGCATGTGCAGGCACCTGCCTAGCCACACTCTTCCCTCCTCCCAGCAGCTCCCTGCTTTTGCCTTCTCAAGTCCTCCTCCTCCTCTGGGTCACTCACTGCTGAGGCACTCTGCCCTACCTCCGTGTTCAGTTCCTTTTCCTCTGCTCTCCTTTTTCACTCTGCGGCTCTGGTCATAGGTAATGGTGAGTCTTTGGTCCATGCCGTCTCTCCTGTTAGGCTGTGAGCTCCAGGGCACAGGACCACGTCTCTGCTTATTTTCGTTTGGCCTTCTCTTTAGTCCCTGGCAGCTCTGACAGCAGCATCTTGTCCCACTATCGGTCAGTCGACTATGGTGCTGTGTGTGCCAGCTGAGCCCCAGACGTGCTGTCTTGGGCTCTGAGGTCAGGATGCGGGGTCCAGTGGCCCCGTGGGGACAGGGGTGCACACTTTACCCCAGCTGGCATCTGGAGTGTTCTTCTCCACCCCACCACCTGTACAGCCAGCTGTGCAGTGCCACTCCAGGCTGCAGGCAGGCGCAGGTGGCTTAGCCCCGTGACACACCCGGAAGAGTACCTGGTAGGGGTTTATTAAAGCCCTTCTGCAGCCAGGCTGAGAAGGTGCTGGGTTACGAGGGCCTGAGCCAAGTGTGTGCTCTCAGTGGAGCAGAGAGGGGCCACGCATGACAGGCTATCCCACCCGTTTAGCCCAAGTCTCTAGACCTGCCTTTTAAAACGAGAGGGACATTCATGTAACTGACTTGGCCGTGCTTGTCTTTTAGACCCTGGTCAGAGGGTGCTGGTGTGCCCCTAAGACTCGGCCTCTAGCTACTGCAGTGTTCAGCTGTAGCTGAGCTTTGCAAAGCACCAGGGCCTGGCTCCTGCCCTCGGATGGGGTGTGGAGTGCAGCTTGGCCATGGGCATTCTAAAACCTCCCCGGTGATTCTGGTAAACACCTGGGCCGAGAACCCCTGGGCCCCTGGGCAAGGCTGTGGGCTGTGGGTGTGCGGAGAGCTGGGCTGCCTTCCGTTGTCTCCTCTGCCGCCCAACCCCGCCCCGCCCCACTGCTTCATCCCCCTGGAGAGGCCGGCCATGTGCTGTTCTGGAGCGAGGTCATGCTCTCCTTCGCTTAACAGTTCCCGAACTTGGCTGCATGTCAGAACCACTTGGGAAATTTTAAAATTTCCCAAAACCCAAGCCACACCCCGACTAATTAACAGCAGGCACTGGGGTGGGATGCAGGTGGCAGTCATTTCTGAAGCTACTTCTAAAGTGATTCCAGAAGGTGTGGACAAGTCTGAGACCCACTGCATCTGGTTCTCAGGTGAGTCCTTGGTCCAGAATAGACCATGCACAGGTCCCCATACACCTCTCCCCCAGCCAGGTCCCTTAGATACCTGACCGCTATCTGACAGGTGCTGTGTGCAGACTGTTTCTTTTCTTTCTTTTTTTTTTAATGAGCTCTTTGTTGTTGTTATTGTATTTTAGAGCAGTTTTAGGCTTACAGAAAAGTTTATGGGAAAGTACTGAGAGTTCCCATGTGCCCCACCCCCACCCTCCCTCTGTTAATTTGTAAATTTAAATCTCAATAGTGACATCTCGAGTTAGTATGGTGTCTCCGTTAAGTTTGACAGGCTATTAATGAAACATTATTAACTGAAGTCTGTTGTTTAAATTAAGTTTCACTCTTTATGTTGTGTATTCTATGGATTTTAATAAAGATTTGATGACATCTCTCCAGTCTCAGACAGGACAGTTTCACCTCTCCATCCATTCTCCTTCCACCCCAATGCCTGCAACCGCCCATCTTTTCCTGTCTCTGTGGCTTCGCCTTTTATAGGCTGCCATGCAATTGGAATCTTATAGTAAATAGCCTTCTCAGAGGCTTCTTCCATTTAGTGATATGGACTGGAGTTTTTTCCATGTCTTTTCATGGCCCAATAGCTTATTTCTTTCTATTAATCGATAGTATTCCATTGTCTGGGTGAACCACAGTATGTTTATCCATCACCCACTGAAGGACATCTTGGTTGCTCTCAAGTTTTGACAATTATGAATAAAGTTGCTATAAATATTCATGTGCAGCTTTTCATGTGGGCATAAGTTTTCACCTCCTTTGGTTAAATACCAAGGAGCACAATTGCTGGATCGTATGGTAAGAGTATGTTTAATTTTGTAGGAAACCACCAGACTGCCTTTCAAAGTGGCTGTACAATTTTGTATTCCCACCAGCAATGAGAGTTTCTTTTGTTCCATGTCCTTGCCATCATTTGATGTCTTATGTTTCATTTTGTTCCAGAGATCAGAAATATTCCAAAAGTCTCAGGTTCAGAAATCCAAAATGAGAGAGAACCTGATAGGCCACATGTTGGGGGACATCGCCGAGAAGCTCTTTAATTGAGTCTAAATCCACGTCAAATTCTTGCTTCCTAAATTTGGGAGGGTGGTTTACAATTGCCTTTCTAAGTCACACTGAGGGGGTCCTGCGTCCTTAACCACAGCCGAAGCATGCACACTGAGGTGGCAAAAGAGGAATTGCTTTCCTGGAGTCGAGACGTGATAGCTGGCCCTCTCCTAGCCATCCCTCCCTGTGTGGTGGCCTTGGGAAGGAGAGGCACATGCTGAGAATGGCAGAGCAGAAGGCAGGTACCCAGGACCCTACAGCTCAGTCAGGGCCCTGCACCAGGGTGGCCCGCCCACCTCTGGACTTTTTTTAATCAAAGAGAATTAAAACCTAGCTTGTTTAAACCCCGGTGGGTTTTTTTTTTGTTTGTTTTTGGTCTTTTTGTTATTTGTACCTGAACTTGACTCTAGCAGATACGAATGGTTCAGTGGTTTGGCACAACACAGGTCTGTCCTACACACCAGGAATGCTCGACCGTATTAGGTGACACCAGGTAGTAGTGTGAGTTGCAGAGGGCAGAAGAGAGGGGAGGTGGCTTGGGGATAGCACCACCTATCCTGTACACATTCTCAGTCCCATGAGCAGACGGACCAGGGGCTAACAGAGGCTGTGTGTGTGCGCACAGGGGTGTGTACAGTGTGTGTGTGGTGGGTGGGTATATGGGAGTGTGTGGAGTGAGTGCAGCCTGGGTTACACAAGGCAGGCAGGGAGGTCGTGGGTGCCCCAAAGGGAGGACCTGTGCTCAGGGGGAGTGGGGAGAAAAGGGAAAATGGAGAGGCCGGCAGGCGGGTTGCACAGTGGAAAAGGAACAAAAAGAAGGATCCAAAAGATTGTGAGCAGAGCAGGTCTGGAGAAGGATCTGGTGGGCATGAGAGGACACGGACAGTGAGTGAGTCAGAGCTCGTGGAGGACCTCAGCTTGCTTCCTTCAGAGCCAGTGCTCCCATTAAGGCTGATGGGACAGGGCACCCTTGGCACACACTGCAGTGCCCGTGAAGTGTGTGCGTTTTACAGTGCGGACTTGATGGGATTTTGTCTTTTCACCACAGAAAGGGTCACCTCCCCATGAGACCAGCCACTGCCTTTGTCCTTTGTCCTTGCCCCAGCTCACAAGGTGGCTGAACACCACTTTGGGCCTTGCACCTGCCGCAGCCCCCTGGGCTCCCTGCTGGACCTAAGCAAGGAATCGCACCCCAGGCCTAAGTCCCTGCAGGCTCTTTATTCTGTCTGTGATATTGCCCTTGTCACCCCGGCCACCTTTCTCCCATGCCATTATACCATCTGGCATCATTTGTGTATTTATTTGTCATGTGCGTTGTTCGTTTCCTCACAGACTGTCAGCCTGTCGGCTCCGAAGACTTCTCTCTCCCTTCCTCCCTCTCTCTGCTTAAGATCTGGCTCAGTCTGATGGATTGGTGGCTTGCTTTCCTTCAGGAAACAGCGCCCCCGCCCCCGCCACCGCCTTTAAGGCCGATGCCCGAAGCCTTCCCCCTAGGAGTCCTAGGGATGTGTGTGGTTTTCCCATTCTGTGCAGGTCTCTCCAGGAGAAAGTGGTGTGACATGTAGTAACAGCTTCTCCTAAGGCACAGATGGAAAAGTCACTTGTATTTTCAGCCTGATGCCTTTCTTCCCTTGCCATCCTTCGAAGCATCACTTCCATCCCCAGAGAGCCACTGAAAGGGACGCTTCCAGACTCTCAGCCTCTGCGCAGAGCCCAGATGCGAGGGCTTTTGGCACTGGCAGAAAAGGCGCAGGCCCCATTCCCCTGGGGAATCACCTCAAATGACTGTGTTGTGGGCGTGGAGAATCTAAGGGAGATAGAACTGGCAGCTGCGTGCCTGAGTTTTCTTCTGTGTCAGCTCTCCAGAAAACCCTCACAAGGGACAGACAGCGCTCAGGAAAAGCTGAGCATGTGGCCTACTTATAGGCAGCGTTAATTACGGGTTCTCGGGCGTCTGTCGTCACTTAACCAGCTTCCGGGGCTGTCAATGGGGACTGATTTATCCCGAAGCATCTGGGGCCCCTTTCTCTGAAACTGCTTCTGACACATCAGCCCAGGTCCAGCTGTGCTGTGGAGTAAATACTGGGTAGAAGCAGGAATGGGGACAAGGCCAGGCCCCAAGCTTGAGGCTGGTGGGGTCAGCACTGCTGGTGTCAGGGTAGTTTAAAGCAGCAGATGCACCTGCGTGGGCCACAGTGGGGACGGTGAGGGAGCCCACCACCCCTGGCAGGATGTTTTGGCCCAGCTGGGCCTCCTGGGACCTGGCTCTGGCTTGATTTTCTTTCCATATGTGTCTTCCCCTCCCTGAAAAGGTTGGCCACCCACACATGCGTGCGCGTACTTGGTAAACCTCTCTCCAAGGGCCCCGGTAAACCTCTCTCTGTCTCTGTCTCTGTCTCTGTCTCTGTCTCTGTCTCTGTCTCTGTCTCTGTCTCTGTCTCTCTCTCTCAATGGTGTTGCATTGTGTTTTGCGGACTTCATGCTCCCCAGCTCATTTGTGAGGCAGACAAGGGTATCATTACCGTTCTCTTACTTGTTAAGTTGCCTGAGAGAAAAAAAAAGAAACAGGAAAGTTTTTCTTCCTCCAAGTGTCTAATTACTGGTTGGGTGAGCCCTGACCCATATACATTTCCAAAGAGAGAGACACTCGATGCCTGAGAAATGTCCTTGAATGGGACTCAGAGACCCTCCACCTGCCACTCCATCCACGGGCCACTGGCCCTGCAGCAGGACAGGACTATGGCCAAAACTTCACAATGCCCTTAGGCTGCTTGATTTGTTGCCTTGGTCTCTGGACATGCCTTTCTGCATTTGTCATTCCTCTCCCTTCATGGGGCGTATGCTTCCTTTCCTGTTGCCTGTGCCGTGTTCCTTGCCCCTCTTTGCTCATTCCCCATCCTCTGAGCAGGCTCTGACCCTCTCACCTGCCTTGGTTTTTACGTGGACCCACCCTTGTCTTGTTTACTTGCCTGCCTGGCTTCTCTCTGAGGCCCCTGAGGTCCAGTCTCTTCCAGGTCACGTTTTATCCTTAGCACCCAGCCTGGTTCCTGCACACATGGAGTGCAGTGAGGTTGGCCCTTAGGAGAGAGCCCCGCCATCCAGAACCACGGAGGCTTGAGCATGTGACACTAACGCACCCCAGCCCAGCGTCCAGGTTCTTGATTCCGACGCCTTGTTCATGGGCAGATTCAGCATTTGCATTCTGGGACCATCAGCTTATCTTGTGACTCATTTTCAGTTTCCCTCCTAGCTGTGCACTACTTGGTCAGGCTTAAGATTTTCTCCATTCATTCATTCATTCATTCATTCAGCTTCCTCCACATACCAGCCACTTCTTGGGCACTGGGTGTGTAGGGATGAACAACACAGACTCATCCTCACATTCTAACGTGGAGAGATGGACCAGAAGCAAGCCAGTCGGTAAATGAGATGGAGGGGTGGTGACGGGTGCAGACATGCTCTTGCCTTGAGTGCCAGGCGTGCAGGGGTCGCGTGCAGAGAGCATGTGGGGCGGGAGAGGACGTTGCAGCATTTCATCTTTGGGAAACACACTATGCTACAGCATTTTTATTTTTCTGCTCTCTTGCTTCTGAAAATGTCCTTCAGTTGTCTGACGGAGCAAAGGCCCTAAGTATGTAAGGCTTCTCTCTGTTGATGTGATCGGATTATTGAGTACGTTTTGTAAACTGGTCAAGAGAGGGTGGTGCTCTCAGCTTGAGCTTGCTAAGACACCTTCCAGGCTGTGTGTCCCTGGCGGAGATGGAGGGCCTGGGAACACCCAGCGTCACAGCAAGGGTCACGGCAAGTCAGCAGTGGACTCCAAGCCAGCCTCAGCCCTCGTAGCAGAGAGCCTGGGACACTGAGATATCTTCTGAGTCTTGCAGTCCTGAGGCCTCCAGCTGAGGGCTCATCATCTGACTTGGCTCCGAGTAGCTCAGCGCCCTGATGGTTGCCAAGGCTCCCTGGGCCTTGGCACAACAAGGTGGCCGCAGCTTGAAGACCAGAGAATGAACATCCCAGTTCCCAAAGTTCCAGTGAGTGTCTGAAAACCACTGGGTGCTTCATTTCTGCAGATGACACCTCCAGTGCCACAGAATGCAGAAATTGGTCTCCTGGGCCAGGGTCACTCCTGGCCCACCAGTGGGAGCAGTGTGCCCTGTCCTCCCCTGCCCACTCCAACCCTGGCCCCTTTGACCTGACAGATGGAGACACGCACCTGTGGTACCCCTCGCTGCCGGAGGTCATGGAGGCGCTTCACAGACTGGGCGCCCACAACACCACCCTGTGCCCGCTGGGGTACTCTCAGCATAGCGGGAGGTGAGTCCGTCCCCTTGTTTTTGTCCTCATGTCTTCTCTCCTCCGTTCACCAGTTACTGAACTCAGTTCACACCCATCAAAGTATGTACCTTAAGTGGGGGCAGGCTTTTCCGTACCATTATAGGTCAGTACAGAGGTTAAAAACAAAACAAAATATTACAAAGAATCTCAGCATACATTCACGCTGGGAAATATTAAAGTATTTCCTAGTCTATAAATATAACACACCTCGTTGTTTGTTGTCCACAGCTGTCGATTTCATTGTTGCTTGTGGGACAGCCTTTAGCTCAATGAGCAACTATACGTTAGAAAAAGGAAGATTTCCTCTGATAATCAATCAGATTATGTAAAATGTGTGCATTTTTTTAAGTTAAAAAAAAAAGTTACTGAACTCAGCTGTAGCCTACCCAGTGAAACCCAGAGCCTGACAAGTTTACAAGACAACCCCCACGTGTAACCGAATGTGAGTGTGCGAACTGCCTTGCTCCCAGCTTCGGGGATGGGAAGAACCAGGCACGACACTGTCTTGCTACTTTGATTGACAGTTCTTCCCGCTCCTGCCTGGGTCAGGGCCCTCACTTCCCCTCCTCTTCTAAAATGTGTCCCTGTCTCTTCGGTCCATCTGCAAGCCCCCTCTCTGTCTGGCTCACACCTGACATCAGCTCATTGCCAGTGGGGCACAGTTGTGCATGTGATATCCATGATGCTCTATTCCATTTTGTGGGGGCCCCTTTTGTGCACTGGGCTGGGAGGGGGGGTGAGGGTGGGGACAGGGATGCTAATTTGCATGCTCCTGATCCCTGCCCTCTAGAAACAGAGCCACACAGTCCATCAGTGATGATGACAGTCGGGTAGATGGTGACAGGATCTGGGCTGTAAAAGCATTAACGTGTTGTAGGTTTGTTCTGCCGGTTATAGCACATCCACACTTTTCTTGAGAATTCTTTGAGAAGCTGGTTTGAGGTAGAAAAGTGTTTAGAACCCTGGACAGGCTGTTACCCGGGAGCCCCCTTGGCTCAGAAGGTGCCAGGCCCCTTCCCCTGCTGTGGTGGATCAGTGTCCTTTGCAGGGAAGGCCTACGCTTCTTCGGAACCTGTTCCACAACTGTTTAGTAATTGTCTGCGAAACCTATGTACTGGCCCTGCTGTAAACACCCACGTATGTGCCAGCCTGCAGTGCCCCCACCCCCTTATTCCATATCTGGTGTAACAAGTCACATGCCTCTTTCCCAACACGAAGCTGTGATCACTCCACCATCGAAGTCGACTCAGGAAAGGATCACACCCAGAAAACAGATGCACATCAGAAGTGGGGTAGGAGCACCGTGGGGTTCAGAAGAGGCACTTCTAACTGTCCTGATGAGCTCTTGGTGTCCATTTGCAAAGCAGGAGGTAGCACTGGAAACTGATAACCACCCAGTTCACTCTGCAAAGAGCCATGCCCCTCCCTCTCTTCTCTGTGGCTTCCTGCCCCTTACGCTTCAGGTTGAACCCCCCATTCCTGGAGGCCACAGAGGGCAGGTGGGCATCAGATCTGTGGCCCTTTCAATGCATCATCTCAGATACGTGGGACGCAGACCCCGCCATGTAGCCTTCCAGCAGGAGGCAGGAAGGGCCACACTGTCCTTGGGCCATGCCCAGAGCCCTACTGAGCTGCCTTGTGACAGCCCTGCCTGGTTCCTTGGGCTCCGCACCATAGGCTGGCTTAGAGGATTGAGAACTGGCCCCCGGGAGCCGGCCTATGGCAGCTCCGTCAGAGCAGGCTGGGACCACCTGCCAAGCCCCTAGGACTGAATGAGTTTTTCTGCCAAGACACAGCCTCCTTGGGAGAAGCAGGCAGACAGGTCCTGGATACCCCGTGACCTCTGCAGGTTGGCCAAGATGCTCCCATGTGTATCTTGGGTGGCTGGCTGGCTGCTGTGCTTAGGGAAGCTCTAGAAGTCAAGGAGTGGGAAGATGCCACCTCCGACATCTTTAGGAAGCACAGAGAAGGTTCTGGCATCTCCTCTACTGTGGGCGTGGCTCTTGCACAGATACATGGGCCACCAGAGCCACTGCAGTGCGGCTGCTTCCCCCACCACCCTCCTCACCTTGCTCCTGGCCAGGCTAAGAGGCTCGTCCCAAGGCAGCTGGGGCCGCGTCAGGCACATCTCCACTGTGGGGATGTTCCATCTAGGGTTCCCCTGGCAGAGCACATGCCCTGTGTCCTATAGGCACCCACAGAGCCTCATGCTGGCCCAGGCTGAGAACAAGGGCTGAGCGGTCTGTGCGCGGGCCCTTGGCTTGGCTGTTATTCCTGTTGCTGTGAGTTCAAGTCTTCACTGTCCATTTCCGGTCTCAGTTTCCTTAACACCCATCAGCATCTCATGGAGAGCTGCAAGACTTCCTCTCAGCAAGGACCAGGCGGTGGGCTAATGTCTGCCTGTTGCAGAGTAGCGCTTCTACAACCGGGGTGGGAAAAGCAGAAGCGAGGACCGGGGGTGAACACTGAGTGGGCTCCAGTGTCCTCCGTGCCACATGCTGCACAGTCTCACCTGGGGAGAGAGAGAAGGTGCTCATGTGGCCACGGCTGGACTTCCAAGGCCATTCCTGATTACAAGGCCATCCAGGGAGCCTGGACAGATACATAAGACTGGCCACTACAAACCAGCAAGCCTCTGTTATTGCCCAGTGCCAGAGGCCTTCTTTCACTTGGTCCTCTGAGAGGGCAGCCCCATGCAGAAGCCAGAAAGTAAGTAAATGACAGTTAATCCATTGAAAGGGCATCCTGTCTGCAACTGGCCCCCTTGGCATGATGTCATTCGATCCAGGTAAAATTTGCCTCCCTCCCCTTCCACAAGCTAAGCATCCATTCCTCGGCTGCCTTTGGAGCCGAATCACTGGCCTGGTTCCGGATCACTGGTCTGGTTCGGCTGGTGGTGCAGACCTGGGGACGGCACCCTGCTGGCAGCCTGCATGTGGGGCTTCTGCCTTTGTGCAGGCACCTGCACAGTGGCTCTTGGTTGTAGTGATGGCAGTGCCCACACACTTCCCTTATGTTTCCCAGCTGAGTACATCAGACAACTGTGCAAATAGTAACTTATTTTTTTCAATCCTTGGGAAAAACAAATATGAAAACGGAGGTAGAGGTCAGTGATGTGCTCTCTTAAGATTCCTCGGTGCGTGTAGAACAGTGTTATTGTGACCCAAACTCCAGCTCCTGGGTGCTGCCCATAGCCTGTGAGCCCTAACCCAGCCAGCCAGGGGCAGGAGGGGGACATCACAGATGCAGCCACTTTGCTCATGGTAGAGCCATCAGCTGGCTCTAAACCCGCTGAGTGCAGGAGGGTAGCAGGGTCATCAGGCTTCGAACCCCTGTCCTCTGTGGCCTCTTGCTACAAGCAGTAGTGGAGGCCTGGGGATCATAGATGCAGCCGGTCAAGCACCTGGCCCCTGAGAAAGGCAGGAGATGGAGGACCCTGTTATATTACCTGCTGTTCCCCAGGAGAGGCAGCACAGGGACACGCGGGAGCACACCCTGGGTGGCTGTCTGCCCTCTCCACTTGAGGCTGCTATTCCCTTCCAAGGATGGGAGAGCTCTGTCACAGCCACACTTTCCCTTCCCAGCTCGAAGCAGAAATCACCAGCTGGTATTTTCCACACTCTACCTCCCTCTGGCAGCTCCAAACTGTTTGCAAGCCCAGGGCTCTCCAGCAGAGTCCCGAAGCCAACTCTGTCCCCCACCCCTTTGGGAAATCTGAAAGCAGCCCCACTGTGCTTGCCTGCCCCATCCTCACTGATACAGCCCCACAAGTGCCCGGATGTGAACACCAGCCTTACCCATTCCCTGGCCCTAGTAAATGCTAGTCTAGAAGAACGACTGAGCCCAGTGCTAGCCTCCCGCCCCAACTCCATTTGTTGGCACCAGCTTTCCGAATTCCTGGACACAATTCCCTCCAAGAAGCAGCACCAGTGCCAGGAATTAAAGAACAGAGACCTTTCACCAGAGAGGCCGGGTCACGGTGCTCTTCCCATTAGCAGCTTTGATTGTTGGCAGTGTCGTCGTCATCTATACCTTTGCTTAATGAGAGCCCACTGCTGGCGGGACGCCGCACTAGTCAACAGAGCAAAGTGGATGAGCCAGCAAAGGGAGCCTTGTCATAAACTTACCTCACTTATTTGAAGTCAACAGTACACATCCGGCCAGAGAGGGGACCATTAAGTGAGGGCGTCCCACTCAGCCCTTCATCCAGTGAGCGTGTGTCTGGGAAGCTTGTGCAAAGGGCGATGCGAACCTGCTGTCTCCCTCTGTAAGCATTGTGCCACCCTGAGGGTGACTCCTATCTTCTTTTAAATCAGTGGTCCCCATCCTTTTTGGCACCAGGGACCAGGGCTCCTATGAGAATCTAATGCCTGAGGATCTGAGGTGGAGCCGAGGCAGTGATGCTAGCGCTGGGGAGTGGCTGAAAATACAGATGAAGCTTCTCTGGCTTACTTGCCACTCACCTCCTGCTGTATGCCCCAGTTTCCTAGACCGCTGTTTTAGATGGCCCTGGCCTCTGACGACTTCTGGGCTCAACCGGATCTGCGCCCTCCCTTGGAGAACACTGGCTGTGCTGCGCTCGTCCATAGAAGCATGTGGTGTGCCACCTTTGAGGGGTTTTCGAGGATCATTTTTACTCTGATTCTCACCTAACTTGCTGACTTCGGACGCTACAGCATAGTGTGCTTTTCGGAGCAGGCAGAGTCACCACACCTGGACGGACAGAGAAGTCTTTTGAGGAAGACTCTTTTGGGGGCAGTGATCTCCTGGCTTCCAAGTCCCAGAATACTAAAGCTAGAGACCTGACCAGAATGGTAGCAGGCTGGCCTCTGTGGCCAAAAACGATCAGCAGATGCAGTACAGTGTTACTTCCAAGGTTAGGTGCGAGAGACTGGGGCTACTGTCCCTGCATTCTCCTCTCGGGTCACTCACTTTAAGGGAAGCAGGCTGAGGAGCCCTATGGAGAGGCCCTATGATCACGTGAGTGAATTTAGGAGCAGTGCCTCCTGCCCAGCCAAACCTGAGGTGACAACAGCTCCATTCCCCAGTGTTTTGGCGGCAACCTCCTGAGACCCTCAGTCACAACCACCCAGCTGAGCAGCTCCCAACCCTCAGAAACTGCACAAAATAGTAAGGTTGTTTGTAAGCTTCTGTGTTTAGGGTAATTTGTTATGAAGCGGTAGAGACCGGCACTCGGGACAGCAGTGTCTCTGGCCAAGTGTATCGTCTCATCCCTGGGGCCTTGTGTGCCCCCTTCTCGCTTCAGTTCTCCCCTGGTGCCCACTCCCCCTTTTCTTTCCCTGCGTTTCGTCTTGCCTTAGCATGCCTAAAGGTGAAGCTAGCCTGAGTGAGCAGCAGGACGCCCCCCAGGAGACGGCCCTGGCCATCAGCCTGAGCTACATCTATAAGGTGAGTCTTCCTGCGGTCCCTACTCAGTCCAGACCGATTCAGCAGATGGGTCCTGTGAGTGCGTGCTATCGAGCACTACAGTGTGCTCATCCCACCGCAGGCACCGTGTGGGCTCTCAGCACTGATGCTGCCAGATAATCACTCATCCTCTCCACAGGGGTGAATGTATCTGCCACCAGAGAACCCCACAGGGGTGGGGCGGTGGGGGGCGGTGCGGAGTCCAGCCTCACTGCTTGTTTACCTCAGCTCTCACCTAGCACCATCAGGGGCTCACAGTGTCCACCCCTCCCACCACATCATCTCCCAGAGGTGGTGCTGCCCTAGCTCTCTGCTCCCCAGTTCCTCACGCTGTGCGCCCTGGCGCAGCCGAGGGCCTACAGCGACTGGAGCCTCTTGGACTTGATTCGGCTGCTGTGCCATGCCAGCCTGGACGTGGGGCTGCGCCTGCTGCCCAAGACTGACCTCCAGCAGCTCCTACCCCTGCTCCTCGAGAATATCCAGGAGTGGCCAGGACAGGTACCAGAGCCCCTGGCCACGCCTGCCGCCTCCATAAGGTCCCAGTCTCCCCTAGCATGCCCAAGATGGGGACGGCACTGCTCAGAGGGCATCAGAACGCCTGGGAACACCCCCTCCTGCCCCTGGACTCCCGAGTGGGCTGGTGAGGAGGTCAGGGTGGGAGATGGCCCCTCCTGCATGCATCCATCCTGGCGCCTGCTGTTCCTGCAGCTCCAGCAGCTATGCCTCACCCTGAGCTGGGTGTCAGATCACCACCACAACCTGCTGGCACTCGTGCAGCTCTTCCTGGACGTGACTCCCCGGAGCAGGTGGGTGCTCCTTCACCTCTGCCTGCTCCCTTGGACACTCCCTGTGACGAGTAGGGTGTGGGGATCCAGAATCCTCCCCGTCAGTCCCAACAAACCTCCCACTCCCGCTGTGCTGCCATCTCTAAAACCCAGGAGAAAGAACTAAAAATACAACTCACTAACGAGTTCATTACAAAGGAAAAAAGTCTAATTTGCTTACTATGGTTTTATTAGCAAAACAATTGTCTTGCACAATTAGTTTCTGACTGTGGCGTCCCTGCCCTCCTTTCTTTGCCTCACCCTCCCCAGCTTTTGTGGCTGGTTCCTTCTCAGCATTCAGACCTCAGCTGCATTGTGTCCCCTGCTCCCTACCCCCACCCCACCCACCTTGCAGACTCTCAGTTCATCATTCTGTTTTATTTTCTGCACAGCATTGATCTCTGCCTGAAATGATCTCACTGTTTGTTTCCTTGTTCATGGCCACCTCTCCTACAGGAGAGCATGTCCCTTACCTGTGCCACTTGCCGTATCGTCTGAGAATGAGCCCCCCTCCCACTCTTCCAACCCTGGCCTTCTCAGGCACCTCCCAGTTACTCTCCATGGAGCAGCTGGGGGTTTTATTCAGCTTCACATCCCCAGGGCCCATCCAGTGCGATCATCCTGTGGTGGAGGCTCAGTCTGTTTCCTGTGAATCTGGTGGCAAGAGAGGCCTGTTCACAGTCCTGACAGAGTTCTTGCTCTGTATTTGAAAAAACTGGGCTACACGCACATATACCTGTACAGATGTGCGTGGGCACACGCGGTGGACCTCATGCGTTTTCACAGCTGTGTCGTATTCCCTGGTGTATTTGTAATCAGTCCCCTAATTCTGGATGTTCACTAAGTGACTGTCGGTGTATATGAACTTTGCACATTTATATAAATGTTTCTATAGGATAAATTCCTTGAAGTGAAATTGCAGTTCTAGTATGTACGTTTAAAATGGGGCCTTCAAGAAGAAGGTGTGCCAATTAATAATACCACCAAACAGGCATGAAAATACCTGTTTCTTCACATTGTCATTAATACTGTGTGTTCTCAGTTTTGTTTTTAAGTTTTTGTCAATCTGGTAAGTGAAAAATGCCATTCCAGGGTTCTAATTTTCATTTCCCTGACTGGCAGTGAAACTGAGAATCTTCTCATATGGTTATTGGCCTTTGATGTTTCTTGCCCATGTTTCTTTCTATCTGGCAATTTATCTTCTTATATTGATTTATATATTGCTTATTATGTATGTCTCAGACACTGTGTTTTCTCCTAAGGCTGTATATTGTCCTTTTTAAACCTTCGTGTATGATTATCTTTCAGTGAACTGAATTTTTTAAAAATTTTTTTTAAATAAATTTTTTATTTTAGAATAGATTTAAATTTCCAGAAAAGTTGGTTGCATAGCAGAGTTGATTGTAACAGAATCTTTCTACCCTGAATAGGAAGGCCAGCCTCACCTCCAGGACCCTTATAAATACTGTGTTCTATTTCCTTTCAGTATTTCTAGAGTTCTGTCTCTGCCAGCTCTTAACCCCATCTGGAATCTCTATTTTTTGTAGGTGTGAGACAGGGACCTAACTTGATTTTTTTTCCACCCACGAAGAGCCAGTGGACCCAACACCATTTTTTCGTTTTTTTTCGGTTTTAATAATCTGTTCTTTCCTAACATATTACCTTCATTGTATCCTAAATTTACGGTGGCATTCATCCACTAGCAGCATGAAGCTGTTGTTCCAGGAATCAGTGCTTTTGCAGGGTCCCTTTGTAGCTCAGGATCTTTGGTCAGTGCCTCCTAAATGCCAGGAGTGAATGAAACGAGCAGCCTCGCCTCGCTTTCAGACAGGCACAGTAGGACAATACCTCCTGCCAAGGGCTGTGCTAGGAAAGAGGCTTCACCACCAACATGCGTGGGATTTATTCGTTTATCTAGACATCTTATTATATTTCTTTCTCTAAACAGATAAAGTATTCAAATAGAACAGAGTTCAAAAGGCACCAAGGAGTATGTATTGAAAATGTGCCCCCCGGCCTGTCACCATCTGTGCTTGCGTGCATGTGCCCCTGCCCTTCCTTCACTTCAAGGTGTGTTTTGGCAGTCACTACAGACTGGGTCAGGAGACCTTCGTGTCCTGTTTATAGCCACATTGTACTGGCCGTAGTCTTTAGCTGGTTCCCTGCTCCCTGTGGTGCAATGTTGGAGGCACTTGCTGGTGGCCTTGTTCTGCCCTTGCTGATGGCTGCCCCACTGGGCCCAGTGCCCAGACCGACCCCAGGAAGGAGGGCGTATTGTTGCACGAAGGGCTTTTTTAGTCTGCCGGCTGGCTAAGCACCAGGCAGGGACTTCCACCAACATTTGTGTGACACTCGCTACCCCCCCACCTTCCACCCCCTGCCACCTTGTTGACCAAGACTCTTGGATGCACCATAGAGCGAAGTCGAAGTTGAGCTTAACCGTGAAAAATTAAAGTAAATACTAAAGAAAAGCACTGGAAGGGGGGAAGTCCTTGGAGGAAAGTCAATTTGGGGACTGTGTCCTCTCTAGGGCAGCTCTGGCAGTTGCTGGGACAAGCTTGTGCCATCCCACTTGTGTCCAGGCCCAGTACATGTCCCCAGCAGACCTCTGTTAGGAGAAAGGCGATCTGAAGGCTGCTCTCGCTCCCCTGAGGGTGGACAGATGTCCCCAGGTTCCCTCAGAGTAGAGGGAGGGTGACATCGTCTGCCTGGTCAGATGAAGGAGCAGACCAAGGCTTCCTAAATAGTCACAAACCACCCAGTGACGATGGAGAGTTCTTTGTCCCTGTGGGCAACATGTGAAGAAACAGGCTGGCTCCCCCTCCGTTGACAGTCTGTGTGTCCCCACCATCCCTCTAGACGGCTGCATGACCAGATTGAGCCAATGACTTTAAAATGTACTGACCCTCCAACAATTTAACCTAGAGGAATAGCAAGGGTTTATTGACCATGGCAGTTAGCGTAGCGACATGCATACTAGTGACGAACCGGAACTGGCCTCACGACCACCACAGGTCACGTCGTGCCTGCTGTCCAGAGGCCCCAGTGCCCTCCCGGCACAGTTCCTTCTGTCTGAAGCTGCCAGATTCTGACCACTGAGGGAGAGTGGCTGTCACATAGAAGTCAGGCCCTGGGGAGAACAGCCCCAAAGACATTGGGTCATTGTGTGCTGGAGACTGGAGCAGTGGCACTTGCCGGAGCGCCACCACTTTCTCCAAGGCTCCCTGTTCCCTCCGTGTCCCACACTGCCAGGAGGAACCTCCCACCTCTCCTCCCACATTCAAGACCCCAAGTCCTGCCTCTTCCAGAACTTACCTTCTGCATCATTCCTTCTCATTTCTAGACATTGAGCTTTTTATCCTCTGCCAGCTCTTTCTCCTCAGCAGATCAGTGTACTTGTATGTCCCCTAGCTGAGAACAATTCTGTCTCTACCCATGACCTTTCCTTCCTCCTGCTCCCTCTTGCTTATTGCTGAACCCTGGACACGTGCCAGGCTCTTTAGAGGTCAGTGCTGTAGGGAGTTCTCACCTGAGAAGACAGTCATTAAGAACATTCTAGAAGGAGGCAGCCAGGGTCCAAAAAACCTTCAGGGTTTTAGAGGGGTTCAGAATCAAGATGAAGGCCATGTCTATGAGTGAAGGGACCATGGCCGGAGCTGGGAGGCAGACAGCAAAGGAGAAGTGGGTCACGATGAAGCCAGGAGTATAGGAGTAGTGCTGAAGAGCATCTGCTCACTCTTAGGGGTGGCTGTGGGAAGGTGGTAGGAGCCAAGGAGACACACCACATCTGGCACCAACCACTCCGTCTTAGCTGCTCTGTCACCAGTGGCCAAATGGCCTTTCCTTGTGAGCAGGCATATCCATCTCCTCCTTGGCTTCGTGGGGCTGCTCTCCTGCTCTCCCCCTCCTCTGGCCCCTCCTCAGTCACCATCACCCATTGTCCTTCCTCCACTTGAGCTTGCTGTGCCTCAGGTTCTGTCCCAGGCCGTCTTCTCCATCCCTGGTGCAGTCTCAGGGCACCTTCCAGGCCAGGAGCTGCCAGCCCGCCCCAGGAGTTGCCTCTGTGGAAGACTGTCACCTGCCCTGAAATTGGGCTCCTTCCGTGGGAGCAGCCCAGGGCCAGCAGCTATAAAGGCCTCACTCCAGACACCTCTGAAGGACCTCGCCAGCCCACAGCTTGCAGGATCAACTTTGCTATGACTGCATCGCAGCCTGGCTTTCCCCTCAGCCCAAACCTGCTTCCTTCGTTCCCTGACGCGTGAGCCGGAGTGCACACTATTCCTCCCGCCACGAGCCCGCTGCATGCTCAGCTCCATTTCAGAGCCCACTTCTTGGAGAACTCAACCTGATATGCCATCTGATCCACATCATGGCTTCAACTCCAACTGCACGCTGGGGGCAGTGCCCGTGGCCACACTTTGCTGCTCAGCCTCAGATCTGTGTGGGCAGGTATTTCCTGTTCGGCGTGTGCAAAACAAGTCACCACCTTCCAAGGAGGGTCACCTCCCTGTTTCCTATTGCCCCATGGTGGCATCTGCTGCCTGAAGCCTAGGAGTCTGTGGGCACTTTCTGTCCTTTCAGGCTTTCCTGGCTTCCACAGTAGTCATCTGTCTTTGTCGTCCCACTGTGGCTGCCATGGTTCCAGCTCTTACTACTGCTCCCTGGATTTCTGAATCAGAGCCCTCTCTTTCCAGGCCTCTCTCACCTGACACCCCCCCCACACACACACACACATACACACTGTCCTGCAGTGTGACCTTCCTTCTAATGCACATGTGGCCCTGTCACTCCTGTTCTTAAAATCCCTCAGGCTTCTGTCCTCAGGATGATGCTCAAATAACCTATCCTGATGTCCGAGGGCCTTTGTTCCTCCTTCTCAGTCCTACCTTCCCTCTGCCCCCCATGTCCTGCAGGCTCCCCTGCTCCAGCCACAGCCTAACACTTTGCAGTCACCAAAAACACGATCAGCATTTGTCTTTGAGCTTTTCGGCATGTGTTCCCTCTTGCTGGAGAAGCCTCTTCCCCTCTTCACCTCCTCTCTGCTTGGGTAAGGTTTCTTTACCCCTGAGATGAGGCTCAGAGCAAGGCGGCCCCTCTCCTGAGAAACCTCCTGCCACCGGCCCTGGTTGCTGGTACCCTTTGCGGACTCCTTGGGCTGGAGCATGACTTTGCTCTCTGGTCCTTGGGGCCTGGCGCCAGAGAGGGGCTTGGTGAGCAGGCTTATGGAGCAGTTGCTTCTGGAGGGCAGAGTTCAAAACACATACACAGAGAGATGATTTGTTAGTAACAGACTCCACAAAGAAAGATGGCTCGGGCTGGCTAGGAGATCCTGCAATAAAACTTGGACTGTGGATTGCAAATGAACCGGTGAGGGAAAAAATGGGAAGTAGCTAAAGGCTGCATGCAGGGCTGCGGTCCGAGCTCCTGCATGATCTCAGATTTTGAAAGATAAATGAAAGGTGGAAGGAAGGGTTCAAAAGCAATGCAAGTAGTCAGCACAGACCAGTGATAATAATACCCTGGGGAAAAGTAAGAGTCATTGGAGGGGTTTCTGCGCAGTGCTTTTGGGGCTGACAATGAGATGTTAACACCAATGGAGAAAGACCAACACCACAGAATTCCTTTTTTGCTTCTGCTTTCTTTGTTGAGGAGCATAACATTTCACCTGGACCAAAAGCTTGACTGAAGGGACTTGAAGCATGAGATAGTGGCGGAGACTATGTGACAGCATCTGGCTGTGTGGAAAGAGTCTAAGACCCCGCGCCCCAGTGGAAGGACACCCTCGTCAGTACTGGAAGGAGAGCAGATGGGGTTCCCTGAGGATTCCTAAGGACAAATCATACACGACCAGCCTCATTTCCTTTCCTAACAGTGCTCTGGAGAAGACCTAGGTGTTTGCAAGGCCTTGCGTAGAGACTGGTGTCGCATCCTATAGACAGCATAAGGAAGCGTGGGTCGAGTAATTTAGGACTAGACAGGCTCATTATCTAAAGTGCTGCAGCCATCAGAGTCCACCTGGGGACAGGCCCTGCAGCCATCCAGAGTTCTGTCTTCACCAATATGTTGGCCAGAGCAGACTCAGGGTCTTGGATGAGGCCATCAGTGGAACAAAGGTCGGATTCACCCATGACATGAATGCATCTGACAGCAAACTGAAGGTCCCAGATCTTGACAGACCATAATGACAGGCTGAGTGAAAGGGAGACTCAGACTCACAATAAAGAGCAGGATCCTGGAAATGGAATTTGACAGCATGACATGGGAGATGTTGGGCTCAATCCTAGCTGTGCGGCATGGCAGGCTTGCCATGAAAATGAGCAGTAGACTCAGCTCTGAGCACCTCCCCTGTCAGAATTGAGGATCCAACCCAGAATGGCAAAAAGAGTCGGAAAGATAGAAAAGTGTGTCTGGTGCGCCTGGAGAAGGGGCAGCTGTGAGAAACACGGCAACTTTAAGCATGTGGAGGAATAGGTGAAGATGAGGTGACTTTTAAGGCGTTTTCTGAGCCTAAGGTTTTATGGATTTTATCGTAATCGCCCAAAAAAAGAAATAGGGAAAGAGGGAGGGAGGATGGAAGGTGGGTTGTGATTGTCCATGTAAGCTTTATTTGCTAAATGGTAGTAAACTTTTTGTTTAGTTACAATATGTGTGCAGGAAAGGACACGGCAGAGGCAGACACGCAGTGCACTTTGCAAAGGAGGCTGTCTGTGTCATTTCCAGGGCATTATGGGAGAGAGACCTACTCCCCAGAAGTCCCCTCAGGCCCCTCTGAAAAGAAAACCCTGTCCCATCTGCAAAGAAAACCCTGTCCCGTCTTCCACCGCACAAATTGGTTCTGTCCGTTTTCGAACATGTGCAGCACCATTTGTGTTGCTGTGTGGTGGTTCGCTGAGTGGGTCTGTGGCTGTCTGTGCCTTGCCGTCTCTTCCTGTCCCTACTGCGTATGCCCACACTTGCAGATATCCCTGCCTGCATATGGATGACCTGCCAGCCTCACCTCTAGCCCAGGTCCTGGTTCTTTCCACCTGGGCAGCATGTGCTCATGGGCAGGTTGTATTTTATCATAATACGCTGCGCAAAGGGCTGAGGGTTGGTGGCGTGAGGGCGGCAGTGACCATGAGAGGCAGCCTGGGTAGCTCCAGGGAAGCAGACACCCCGAGGCAGGGTGTTGGGCAGCGTTTCTACAGCGGAACAGGCCACTGTTGTTGCTTCCTGAGCCGCCCTAGAGACATGGAAAAGGCAGCTCATGCCTTTGGCCAGATGCCTGATGGCCTTTTAGGGCAGTTCAGCCTTGGCAGGGCCTGGTTCCCCTCTGAAGGAGTGAAGATGAAGTGGTACCAGAGGGAGCCACACTGACCCGTAGGGGTGTCCTGACAGTCTCTGCAGGGTGTTGGCTGGGCTGCCCCTCACAGGAGCTAGAGGAAGTACTGGAAGCCGGGAAGCACGGTGCCCCTGCATTCCACTTCGGGCCTCTGCTGGGGATTTGGAAAAGTCATTTCCAAATTTCCCAGTGCCTTGGGCTCCTCTGAGTGTTAATCCAGTGTCCTGGTCTTACAGAGGCCCAAGAGGATGGCGGGGCAGGGCTGAAGCAGAGGGCTGGCCTGCTGCACAGTCCAGTAAGCTGAAGCCTTGCCTTATATGACAGTGGCTGGGATGGCTCCAGTGGCTTTTGCATCCTCCTTTGTCTGCCTGGTTTGAGTTCCAGGAGGCCTTGCCAGGTGGGGTTGGGTAGTTTTGGGGGAGAGGGGGAGCCCAGGCCAACCTTAGCTGGGCAGCCTACTGCAGTCTGGGTGGTGTTGAGGGTGAGTCTCTGCTTTTCCTCCTCTAGAGTAAGTTCTCAGTCTAAAATTAAAAAGTGGTCCCCTCTCCCTGTGCCCCAGTGGGAACTGAGAGTGCAGGGGACTGTGTTTAAAAGGCAGGGAGAACCATTAGGATGAAAGGCAGTGGGCAGGTGGGGGCAGCCAGGGGGAGCCCCACCCTCAGAGGTGAGTTTCTTTTCATCCATGCATCCCCCCCTCCCCTCAGTGCTTTTTCTGGTGTTTTTCTTCATTTCTGGACATGAGCCCCATCCTGACCCACCTGGCCTGCCTCAGCCTTTCTGAAACCGTCCAGTCTCCACGTCACCAGCCCGCCAGCCCCCCATCCCCCAGGACCACCCCTCCCTGCCCGATTGCTAGGGTGCAGGAGCTCTACGCAGGCCTGGCTTGGATTACTGCCGCCCAGATGCAGGGCTTCTGATTCTGGCTGCAAGTTGGCTAGGAGCAGCCGCTCAGAGGGGCCATTTACCTCCCACTGAGTTCCCTGCTCAGCTGCTCCTGACTCCAGGAACAGCTGGAGAGCAGGTCCTGGCTGACAGTGAGGGGAAGCCAAGTGGGGTGTGCGATGTGGCTGGGGCCCAGGGAGAGACTGGAGAGTGGGGCTTCAGGTCGGGGGAGGGTGTCTAGCCGCACCCACGGGGGTCTAGTGTGGGAGACCCGAGGACTAGAGGCTCCTGTTTTCTGTCCCAAGGCACAACCCAGATGTGGCTGCCTCTCCTTAGGACGTGGAGGTGGGATGGGAACGCTGAGGTCTGCTGCAGAAAGGGGTCAAGGCTAGGGGTAGACAGGGTTGGGGAGGGTCCCGGGCCAGTTAATATCAGGTCTTCCCAGTCAGTAATGGATGGAGATAGCTGGTCTCTCTCAGGGTTGCCAGATAAAATGCAAATAGGGCATGGGAGAAACTTGGGATTAAAAAAAAAAAAATTATTCTTTGCACATCTATAAGAAATTCAGATTTAACTGGGCATCTCATATTTTTATTGGCAAATCTGACAATCCTGTCTCCCCGCCCCCCAGCTGAATTCCTTCTTTAAATAAGAGTTTTATTGAACTGTAACATACAGAGCACAGATTGTTAAGTGTGTAGCTCAGCGGATTTGCACAAGTCGAACACATGTGGAACTGGCACCCAGATCAAGAAATGAAACCTGAGCAGAACCTGTCCTGCCCCCTGCCATGTGTCACCAGTATCCCCACTTCCAACAGCTGGTACTTGTCCATTTTGGTTCTTTACAGAAGTGAAATCACACACATACACTGTTTTGCATCTGGCTCCTTCACATGACACCGTGATGGTCATTGTGCTCTTGGCTCGGCATCGTTCGGGAAGGTCGAGTTGTATGGGCCTGTTAATGGGTTCCATTGGCACAGCACTCACTGCTGCTTTCTTGTTTTGTACTAAGTGCCTAGGAGGAGGCCCACTGAGTCTCGGGGTCTGAGCCATCGTGGACATCATTAGCAGGTCTTGCCAAACAGCTTACTGAGGGGACGTGCTTGTTTACGTTCCCGCTGGCTGCAAAGTGCCCCTCAGTCCTGCACCTGCCCTGCACCCTCCCTACACTGGGCCTCTTCTTTACTTTTCATGTCCGCTTTCTGGTGCATGGTGGTGCCGCTGCCTCTGCTGCCTTTCTTCTTTGTTTAATCAAGAACCTCTTGCTTTGTTGATTCCTCTGATTTTCTTGACTAAGTGCTATCACAGAAAACAAACGAGGCCCCTGGTTCAAGTGCCAGCCTGCCCAGCCTACCTCAGCCCCCAGCACTGTGCAAGGCCTGGGCAGCAGCAAGCTCAGAGGCAGCACGGGCAAGGGAGGGGCCTTCAGTGCCGGCTGGGGGGTGCAGCTCAGTCCTGCTCCCCTAAGTACTTCCTTAGAGAAACATCATTCTGAGTGCTGCCCATGTCTTGCTGTTCCATGTCCCCTCCTTCAGTTCTTTGTGATGTTGGTCTACCCTGTGGGAGTGGGAGGAGAGCATTTCTCCTCTAAAGAGCCAGCTCCAGCCCAATAGCTTCCTCCAGCCTCAGGAGTTCTCCTTTGCTACCCCTGGAGATGGCTTTCCACTGGAATTAGTGGAAATGATGGGGCTGTGGCCACATCAAAGTGCATGCCAGGGGCTGACATCTGCTGCCCGTGGGGGGAAACAGGTGTGTGTGGGTACATGGAAGATGTAACCCCACTGTGGAGACAAGCTCTTGTGGGGAGCTAGGGTGGAGGAGGGGCCCTGGACCCCTCTTCCCACCCACCTCCCCAGCCTCCCTTGGCCACTGCCACCAACAGCCCCAAACCCTGGTCTCCACGTCCCTCTTCTCTCTGCTCACTCCAGCCCTCAAGAGGTCTTCAGTCTTGAGGAGGGGAGATACCAGCTCCACCCAGAGTAACTCAGGACTGTTTGGGGCTAGGCTCAAAAGCCCAGCTCAAAATGACTCAAGCAAAAGGGATGTTTTCGGCTCACAGCCAACAGACTGACAGACCCACTGTATGGACCCAAGGCTGGAAACTTCAGGCACAGCAGGCTCTGGGTGCTGTTGAGGCCTCCTTCCATCCTGTTTGCTTCATCTTCCAGGCTCTCCCATAAGGAGACAGGGTAGACGCTGGTGGCCATGGGATCACCACCTCCTGCCAGATTGGTGGCCCTGCTGGAAAGGCACACACTCTGCTAGTGTTCCAGCCACACTTCCTGCGTGTACACGCCCACAAGAACTGTGATGAACCAGGCCTGGCTCCTGTGCCTACCCTGGGAACCCAGGTTTGGGCCGGTTGGGGAGGGGTTCTTCAAAGGAAAGTCAGTGGATGCTGGGTGAAAAAGAACCAACAGGATTTGGCCTCACCTGGCCAGGTCACCCACCTTCCACCAGCGTACGTGGGCCAACAGGTTCTAATGCTGCAAAGAGAAGGAGGGCAACGGTCCTGCCAAGCAGTCAGTTATTTCCTGTCTCTGTGTGTCCACAGACAAGTAGAAGCACAAGGAGGGAAAACCAACTAAGAAGAAAAACACTACCATGCTACCCTTCAAAGTTGCCAGTTACATTACTTTTCTCTTTTTGCTTATTTTTTAACTTTCCCATCATGCACGTGTGATTGCTTCTAAAGTAAGTAATAAGCGCCGTAAAGCAAAGGAGAAAGCCGGGGTCCTCCCAACAGAGTGGCTCTCTCATGTTCACCTCTCGGTGGGTTCCTGCTCCGCCCCGTGTATGCCACCACCACCACCCCCGGCCCACCCCGAGTGTCATACCCCTCAGTCTCTCTCACTCTTTCTCTCACAGGCAGCTTCGAAGCCAGCTCAGCCTGGTGGTCATCGCCCGGGTGCTGGGCCAGCAGGACACGCTCCCTCTCTGGCAGGAGAAGGCTCAGGTGAGTCTGCGCCTCTGCCCGCTGTGTCCGTCCAGGCCTGGGAAGCCAGTGGGCTCAACGCCCTGCTCCATTCAATGCTTTTCCCAAAGGTTAGAAGCTTTAGGCCGGGAGAGCCGGACTGAGTTTGAATTTTTCACTCAAATCCTTGCATCGGCTAGTTCCTTTTTGTGTGCCTACTGTGTGCTAGGCACTGAGAATAGAGAAGGAGGTATACGTTACTTTTTTTTTTTAAAGTATATATAACATAAGTATATATAACATAAAGTGGTGAAGTATATAAACATAAAATTTGCCATTTTAACTTTTTTTTTTTTTCACCATCTTAATCATTTGAAGTATGGAGTTCTCACCTGTTTAAGTGCAGAGTTCAGTGGCCTTCAGCAGTCACAGCGTTATGCAACCGTTACTACCATCCACCTCTAGAACTTTTTCATCTTCCCAGTCTGAAACACTGCACCTGTTCCTTAAACACTAACTCCTCTCCCTCTCCTCCCACAGCCCCTGGTTGTACCACATTTTATAGGCAGGGAAATGAATCCTACTTTATTGAAACTGCTCCTTCCCAGTGTTCTCTGTTCCAGTGTTAGACATGCTTAGGGTGGGAGGGAAGTGGAATTTTGTCTGCTTCCCAGTCTTCTGCTCCCCAGAAGCTCTGACTATGACCTCCTTAAAGCTCAGAGAACATCCCTGCAGGGGCCCTGGGTCACGGCAGGGAGATTGAGAATGTTCTCAGCCCCAAGATACTCCCTGGGATCCCAGAAGAGGTGCTAAATACAGCCAAATCCTCCAGCTCAGCACCTGGAGAGGCCCGGCAGGCCCAGCTGCGCGTCTCTGGTCGCTGGAGGTGTGCAGGGCAAGCCTGCGTAACCCCTGCGCAGAGTGCCGAGGGAATGTTCCGGCACATTGCACATCCTGGGGCAGAGTGGACCCTATGGCTGAGTCTAATTTTGCACGGAGGAAGCTCAGAAAGGTGACTGTTTGAGTTGGCTTATCAGAGCCAGCCTGGCCTGGCTCTTGCCCTGGCCATCCCTTTTGCCTTAAATGCTTCCCCCCTAGGACTTAGCATGGCTGGCACTTCCTGTCATTCTCATCCCTTCTGAAAGATCACTTTCTCTAGGAGGCCTTTCATGAGCACTGAACCCCAAGTGCCTTGGCACCATCAACCTGTTTTAAATTATTCGTGCCATATCCTGATATTTTCTTGTTTGTTCAGGGTCTGTGTCCCACACGCACGCACACACACTCACACACACGCACGCATGTGCGCGCGTTCATACCCGCCTGTTGGCAAGCACCGTGCCTGGCACAACGGGAACATGGTGCACACTGTGGGTGCACACTCGGGAAGCCTGAGTTGCCAGTGTGTGTGTGAGGGGAACATTCCCCAGGCACAGACCTGACGAGGAGCAAGCGAGGGAGTGGCCTGCACAGGGGCCACTTCACAGAGGTAACAGCATCTCTGTGAAGGAGAACAGAGGGACCACACAGTGTCACAGGGGGTGCCATGCAGTAAGGGACAGGGCGGGCAGAAATACAGCAGTGGGGACAAGACCAGGTGTCCCCAGAGGGTTCCGGAGTGGGTGTGGTCACTGAACCCCACGGAGAACTGAGCACAGTGTCAGCAGAGGGAGGTGACAGGGCAGAGCTCTGGGAATAGATCAGGGAAGGCAGGCCCAGCTGTGGGTGGCGGGCAGGGTAGCCACCGGCCACCAGCAGCCTTTGGCAGTGACAGGAGAGATGGGGTGGGGTGCTCCAAAGTCAAGGTGTTTTTTATTGGCCAGAGCCTGTGCGTGGGAGGGTGAGGGGAGTTAATGGGAGGAAGGGCCTGGAGGGTGTCCTGCAAGGTAAGGGAGGTAAGTGAACAGGCTGTTGAGTGCGGACGCCACCCCCAGGGGGAGCTGTCCTGAGTTCCCACCGCCTGTTGGGCCTTACCCTGTCCATCTGTACCACACCCATTGCCCATCTGCCCATGTGCTCATGAGACCCTGGCTGAGCGCATCCTGTGTGCCAGGCTCTGCACCAGGAAACGCCCTCAGAGGAGAAGGTATTAGTGGAGTGAAAAGCAGGGGCAGTGACTGTCTGCCCCAGGCAGTGTCTCCCAGGGGTATCCTGACAGGAAGGAGGAGTCAGTGCTTGTGCTGCAGAGAGGAGTCTGCAGGCGGGCAGTACAGCTGTGCAGAGCCATGCCAGGATCTTAGTGGCTCTAGGGGAGGAAGGGCCAGTTGGAGCCTGCCCATGCCCTCCGTGCCTTTCCCATCTTGACTGCAAGCCCAGGGCCACGGCCTCCTCCCAGGTCCCCGCTGCAGGCACTCCCCTTTCCAGTCTGGCTTGTCAGACATATCCTCATGAAACACGCTTTCAAAGGGCACCTCGGCCCCACAGCCGCCCACATCCAGCCATGTACCCGCTTCTCCCAAGGTCTCCTCTATGCAGCCTGCCAGTGCTGCCTGTTCCTCCTGGCCTTCCTCCCAGGCCGGCCCCACCACATCTGCACACACCTTTGTGCGCTGGCATTTCCACCCATCACCTCCCAACTGAACAGCTAGCAGACTACCCAGTAATGGCTGTATCCCAGGGGCCATCTCAGAGCTTGCCTGTTTCCCACAGCAGCCCCAGGCAGTGAAGACTCTGTTTATCATCCATCTTCTACAGATGGGGAAGTCTAGGCAAGCGCAATAGGAAACTTCTTAGGGTCTCACAGAGGGAAAAGTGTGGAGCTGGGCTTCAAGCTTAGAGCCCTGGCTCCAGAGTTTGTGCCCTTGACCCTGCAGTGTGCCATCTCCACTTCCCCAGCCCCTTCCGCAGCTCTCTGTATGTGACAGCCTGTACCACAGCTCCTGCTTCACGCTGCACAAGCCCTGCTGGTCCCTTGAACTTTAGTCCTGGGTGGCAGATAAGGACAAGGGTCATCTCTTCCTCTTCATCGATGCATAAGTGCTTGATAAACTGTATCCATTGATTCACTGGGGCGGGGGGGCAAGGGCTGAGAATTGACTCTGTGGGAGGAGAGGATCTGGGGTGAGTGCTGGGCAGAGGATTCTACTGGTACTGCTAGGCATTGGGGTCCCAGTACCTGGATTGCTTGGTTCCCAGTCTCAGGCTGCAGTCTGCGGCCACAGGACCAGGAGCAGGTGCCAGATAACTGAATTTGAGAGTCAGGAATTCTGTAGGCGATCAGGAGGTAGTGACCCCAAGGCTTGCATTTTCTAAAAGAGTCTCGGGGTCAAACTGCCCCTGTGGTTCCTGTGACTCCTGGGACGGTCCCAGATTTAGCCTCAGGCCTCCAGACACTTCTCAGGGCACTGAAGATACAGCCCTGAAGAGAACTCAGTCCCTTCCTTATGAAACTCGGGGTCCAGGGGGAGATGGACACAGAGACCAAGGAAGAAGTAAACATTTGGCATGCCAGGTGGAGATATGTGCTATGGAAGAAAATAAAGCCAGATAAAGAGGAGAGGAGGTGTCCGGAGGCTGCTGTTTTATAAGGGTGACAGGGACATTTGAGCACAGACCTGAAGGAGTTGTGCAGTTTTCTGGGGGCAGAAGAAACAGCAAGTGCAAAGGCCCTGGAGCAGGCAAAGTCTTCTTAGGAGAAAAGCACGAAGCCAGTGTGGCTGGAGCAGAGGGCCAAGGGCTGGGCAGGAGGAGTGGAGGGCTGCCCGCTAAGCGGAGGTCACTCCCTCAGAGACTCCGGCAGTGGTGGGGCTTTGATTCTCATGCCTAAGTAGGGAGCCCTTGGAAGGTTTTAAGAGGAGAAATGTAACCAGATTTGCAAAGTGTTTACAATTTACTCTGGCAGCTGTATGAAGAATAGACTGTTGGGCATGGGGAGGAAGGAGGCGATTGCAGTAAGCGTAGTAATTTACTTATTATTGTTATCTGTCCGCCCCACTAGAATGTAAGCCCATGGTGGCAAGTCAGCCTGGGGACGTGGTGGCGTAGGTGGTGAGAAGTGGTCAGATTTGCAGTGTATGTCCTAAGGACAGACAGCAGGATATAGAATGTGAGAGAGGAGACTCTAAGATCTGCACATCTGGCAGGGCGGAGAGCCCTGAGGAAGGCACAGGTGGAACAGGTTTGGGGGAAAGCCAGAATTTGCATTTTGTCCCAGGTTACCTCTTGCCACACAGCAAGCCTCTTTTGTCAAGTCATGCCTTCCTGTTTGGAGTTTGGAAAGCATGGGCTTCAAATAGCCAAGGTCAAAGCGGGGCTGAGGGTTGCATCTCCCAGGGAAAGGCTGGCTGCAGTTCTGCCAGCTATCATTCATTCATTGAACAAATGAGGATTAAACATGCACATGTGTCAGGCACTGTGCTAGGCTCTGGGAACACTGCAGTGAACAGAACTGCCCTTATGGGGCTTACATTCTGGTGGGGTGGGCAGATAATAACAACAACCAAAAATAAAACCAAACAATAAAACAACAACAACAACATAATAATTACACAGCATGTTAAAAGGTGATAAATGCCACAGAAATACACTAGTGTGGAGTTGGGATGGAGAGTGCAGAGGTGTGGGGAGCTGGGCAAGCCTGGCCTTGCAGAGCAGGTGAGCCTGGAACAGGGGCTGGAAGTTGGGGAGGGGACAGCTGTGCAGGACCTGTTCGGAAGGCCCGGTCAGGGCACAGGCTCCAGGAAGCAACAGAGGCCAGCAGGGCCTTGCAGACACACCCCAGCCTGGGCAAGTGGGGGCCGCAGTCAGGAGACAGGCCGTGCTGACAGCGCCCGAGCTGGAACTCTGCTGCCTCCTCTTGCTGGGCAGACTGCCGAGGCCAGAGGAGACCCGCCTCCTTGGGTGATCATCTGCTTCTGGCCTGGCATAGTCTGTCCTCAAGGGCTGAGTGTTTACAGAGCTGGCTCCCAGAAATGGGGCCAAGGTGGGGAGGTGCGCTGGTCAGGCCATGGCCCAGCCGGGACCGCCGCCCAAACAAGCCCTTGTTCTGGGAGAAAGGGGTCTGTCTTGTGGATGGCTGAGCTGGAAACAAAAGGGATCAGAAGGTCGAGGCTTGATACACAGAGCTAAGCAAGTGTAAGGGAGAACATGGGAGCTAGTGTCCTCCTCCACCCAGCCTAGCCCCACCCAGGGCTCCGTAGCTGGGAGGGTCCAACTGGGGTGAGGCTGCCTGCCGCCTGAGGGCTGCTTCTGGGGGTGAGGACTGTGCTTGCACAGCTGTGAGCCTCAAGCAGGCAGCACTGTTTTGGAAATTACCGCAGCCTCGCAAGGCCTGAGCAAGGTGGCATACTGCGGTTTTGGTGAGGCACCAGGTTGAGCCTGTCTTCCCTAGAACCTTCCCTCTCTCTCCCTACTGCCTCCTCTCCCCTCTGAAGGGATCAGACAGGAGCAGAGGCCTGACTCCCAGCCCTCAGCCCAGTTGCTCTTGTGGGCTGTCTGAGCCCACGGTGAGCAGGTGTCTGCAGATGAGTCAGGGGGAGGAAGCCAGGTGTTCCGGGCAAGGCTGGGCTTGAGCGGGGAGCTAGGCTGGGGGGCTCGGCCCTCACCCTTTTGACCACTCTGCACCTGCTACATCTGAAGAGATAGTGCCTCTGTGAACTCCCCTGAGTCTGCTCCTTGGTTCTGCACCACCTCCCCTCCCCAGGGCTACATGTAGCCTCGAGGGGCCAGGGGCTCGGAGCATGTCTGCCTGCCTGTCCACAGGTTCACTGGATGGCCCTCTCTGAGGCTTGGCTGAGGCTACCCAAATAAGGCGCCAGGGCTGGGTGGGAAGGAGTGCTCACTGCAGACACCTGGACTTATGCAGGCCACAGCTGGAGGTGGGGACACTGGCCCATTTGTTGAGAGAGGGTGAACAATTTAAATGGAGGGGGCGGAGCTAGCAGGGTAAGTGACACATCAAGCCAATACAGGGTGCGGACCTTGTGGGGAATCCCGCTTCCCACAGAACAACTGTAGAAGGACATATTTGAAACAAAGAAAAGTGAACATGTTAGGTCATATAAGGAATTAATTCTTGGTAATTTTGTGGGCAAGAGAATGGTATTGTGATTATGTTTGGGGGGAAAATCTTTTTCTGTTAGGAGCTCTTTATGGGTAAAATGATACGATGTTTAGATTTGCTTTAAAAGTCTCTAGAAGGAATATAGAGGTGTGTGGGGGGTGATGAAAAGGGCAGGTGGTGTGAGGATGACGGGCATGAGGGGTTCATTCACAGCCTCTCGTCTTCCCCTAGCGGTTAACTCCCACAGGAGCAAGTTAAACGGGAAGAGGGACATGAGAGCGTGGGCCAGCAGGCATGGGCAGCCCTCAGTGGGGATGGGGTCTTGCTGGTGGCAGAGGAGACCCCCTCTGCTACTCTTGGTTCCTCTAAACCGCAAGTGTCTGCTTACTGCAGGCAAGTGGATCCAGCCTCCATCCATGCAGCTCTTCTGAGTTCACCTCTTTCAGGAAGGGCTTGCCCTGTGTGCCTGTGTGACCTCTTCTCCTGGGAACAAGGTGTGTGCTTGTCTGCATTTTACAGACAGGACACTCAGCTCCCAAGTGACAGGTGGATCCAGGTTCTGGAAGTCCATACTCTGACCTGCCACTGACAGCTCAGGCAACCAGGTCCAGAGTCCCTGAGGGGCCCCGAGCACCCTGCTGCCACCCTCCGAGAGTGACAGCCTCCCTTCTTCTCCCCAGCTGTTAGTGCTCAGTCAGCTGCTGAGCTTTATGAGGCTGTCATCCCTCAGTCAGTACCTGGGCTCTGAGACCTCATCGTCCTTCCAGGAGCAACAGCCAAAGGCCAGCGCCGAGACAGACCGTGAGGTGAGCACCCAGCACCTACCCACCTCGCCTGGGAGCGGAAAGGCAAGGCTGTTCACTGCTCTTCCCCCTGTGGGCCCTGTAGAGACATAGACCAGCAAGCTGCGCCTCTGATGAGGACGTGCTCCCGGTCTGGGCTCAGCCTGTGACAGTGCCCTCACCCGGGCCCTGTGGGACGCTGTGTGCACAGGTGTCAGCCGCTCTTCTGCCCAGCCCGCATCGGGTTCTGCTGCATCCTGTGTAACCTGGTACGGCTTTGTCCACCATGGGCGCCCCCACCGTTAGCCTTACCGCACCATTTGGAGAGGATACAGGAGCAGAAATGCTGGTGAGGGGAGTGGAGTGGGAAGTAAGACTAGGATAATGAGCCCATGCGAGAGGCACCCTGTTCTCCAGGGGCAGAGCTGGGTCCAAGCTCTATGTGGCTGTCACTAAGCCCAAGTCTTTGGCCTCCCTGTTCTTCCTCACTGACTTTCCCAAAAGCCATGCTTTAGCAAGAGTCAGGGCAGTGAGGACCCCTAGCTGGCAGTGGTGGTGTTTGGAATGGTGCTGCATGAGGCCCCTGGGGTGAACATCAAGCAGGGTGGATGTGGGGGCCTCAGTTCTGGACTCACAAGCTTGGCTCCCTGGGGAGTGGGGCAGATCTCGAGCACCCCGGCCCTGGGGACCAGTATGAGGAATACAGATAGGCATCTTCCTAATTGGGTGAGGTGCTCATTCCAAAAGCTCACTCTGATCCAGAAGTCCAGCCTTTGGGCATCCTGCAAATCAGATAAATGAATTAATTAATGTTAACACAAATGGACCAGTAAGAAGATATGAGAACCCCCAGGTGTGTGTTCTCTTCTGGAACGTGTAGGGGAGGTTGTCCCTCAGCTGAGCCAGATGTTAGTGCACTTACAAAGTTGCTGCCTCCTGGGAGCGTGTGAGTGTCCCCATGTCCTGTCCTGTGCCAGTGATTTCCTGGGGAACTAGAGTGTTACGGAGGCTGAGTTGGGTGTCCGGGGGTGGGTGGTCTGTCTGGGAGGCAAGCCTCAGGACTGTGCTGGGTGAAGGAAAAAAGAGGGAAGACGAAGAGGAATGATGAGAGGGAAAGGGGGCGCTGTGTCCAGTCTGGCCACATGAGGAGTATGACCTCCAGGCTCCTTAGGGCCACTCTGTGACCTCGCTTAGTGGACTGAGAGTATCCTTTATTTCAAAGACTGTTCTCATGCATGTAAAGGAGGTTGTGAAGCATCCCCTGGTCAGCTGTCATATTGGAAATGACCCATTTGGCCTGGTGACATAGCGGTGTCCCCTAGAAGTGTAGGGCACGCTGGTCGGGACAGTGGGAGAGGCACTGAGGCTCTCAGATGCCTTTGCTGCAGCTCCATCCCACCTGGGGTTGATCCTGGCCTGAGAGGGAGGTGGCCCAGAGCAGAGGAGGGAAGGGGAGCCGGTGGGGCTGGTGGGGGGCCCACTGAGGGGCTGTGCACAGAAACGTGGCGTGTTCTGTCCCCCTGGGCTGGGCTCTGTTCTGATCAGGCAGGGCCGGCCCAGCCCCGCTCCCACCTGTGCCCGGCTGACTCCTCCTGAGGCCCCAGCCCCGTTCATCTTCAAAGATGATCAGGCTGCTCACCAGCCAAAAAGGGTGGCGGCATCGTCCGCCCTGTTTTACAGGGAGCAGTGGTCTGGGCGCTGCGTCTTTCATCCTCAAGCTCAAAAGCTTTGGCAGCTTTCTCCTCGGGGTGCAGTGGGGACACCAAGGCCAGAGTGAGGCCGGCCCCAGGAGACCCAGCCTGGAGGAAATGGGGACAGCCCTTTCCCAGCCTTTGGGCCCCATCCACCAGGCCCTGCTGGCTGCTGTCTAGGAGATTTCCTGCTCTGTGGGTCTCAGCCCTCCTCCAGCCCTTGCAGATAAACACTTCTGCCTCCCTACGTCCCCTCTCTCTGCGGGGCCTGTGAGCTCCCAGCCTTCCCCCAAGGCTGGGAGAGCCACTCTCTGCTGCCCACATCATGACTTTTTCTTCTCACTGATCCCATGGCTTTGTGGTTGTCCCTTATTGTGTCCCCAGCTGGACTGTGGGCATAGCCAATGTCTCTCAGCATCGCATGACGTTTGGCAGTAGTGAGTGCTTGAATGAATGATATAATTTTAACACAAACGAGTGTTGCAACTTTAACACCTCTCCTTCTCTGAACTCTTCTCTCCCCTTTCCCCCCATTCTGGCTGTCCTGTCCTCCTTCTGGTGACCTTCCCCCTCTGCAGGCCCTCTGACCAGCCTCTGCGAGTTTGCACCCTGGCCCCTGTCATGAGGGCTGTGAGGGTTTGTAGCCTGGGCTTCTCTTGTGAGGCACTTGACTTCAGAAGCATCACCTGCTTCTGAAAGAACCAATCACAGCAGGTTGTGTGTGATTATGAGCCACTGAGGTTCTGCCTGGAAGGCCTCACCACCAAGTGGCAAAAGAGACAGCCTGCTCCTAAAGCAGCCCCTTGGGGTGGGCACGGGGTGGGGGACCCAGGCAAGTCCTGTGCTGGCCGTTTGTCCTGGCTGGGTCAGAGCCACCAAGTATCCTAGAAGGTCACCACTGCGCTCGTGGAATATGGGAACCCCGCTTCTTAATGGGGTCGCTAGAATACTTGCAGCAATTTCAAGTGCTTTTGGATAAAGAAATGGTTGCCTAGACCCTTGCTGGTATGTGGGTCAAATATTTCAAATAGAAAACAATGAAAGCCCAATAAACTAAACTTGAGTTTGTTACCTCCCCCTCACCTGCGTAAAGAGACGCAGATAGGAAATCCTGCTTCAGGAAAGGAGGCTTAGCACATGTGAGTGAAATGTGACGCATAGGGAGGGTCCGAACAGAAACCTGTTCACTAGATTCCCCTCTGTGTTCTACTGTTTCTGGGTGGCCTGGCAGAAATTTATTTAGTAAACATTTGCTCTTTCTCATCTACCTATGAATTGCCTGCCTCCCCCTCTTGAGTCCAAAATGACATATATACCTCTGTTTGCCTCACTGTCTTTGTAATTTTCATGCTTATATGAATCCCCCACGTGCAAGTATTAAGGTCTGATTTTCTCCCCTTAGTCTGCTTTCTGTTTTTTGAATTATTCAAATGAAATGTAAAGGGCAAGGAGAAAGTTTCCTGTTCTTGACAGTGGCTGTAAGTGGCCCTGTGCTTGCCCGGTTTGAGAGGGGTGGTCCCAGAGGCTGCCAGACAGAGGTCAGAGTGATGCTTGGGACCTGAAAGCGGGAAGAAGAGGTCTCAGTGCAGGAGTGTGCTCCGAGAGTTGGCTACCAGACACTCCGCTCCAGCCCAGGGGACCAGTTCTGCCAGAGACAGAGCCTTCCCAGCCTTCCCAGCAGGCTCTCCTTTCGGCCCCATGCAGACAAACATCTTGTGTGTGACTGGACTTGATTTGCTACTGTCTCCTCAAAGCCACCAGCTCAGCCTCCCCACCCAGAACCAGGGGTTCCTGGGGCTTTCTGGATTTGTCGTCGTCGTCGTTGTTGTTGTTGTTGTTGACTCCTGCACACCATTGTCCATGTAAGAAACATCCAAATCTATAGAGAATTTTTTATGAGTTTATTTGAGCCAAACTGACAACAATCTCTGGGAGGCAGAATCTCAGCAGGTGGAGAAAACGCTCTGGAGAATGGCAGTCTGGCAGCTTATTTTATACATTAGAATCAAAAGAGGAGCTGTCAGGAAGGTTACATGACATTCACTGGTGGTAGATTAAAAGGGTGGGAAAAAGCAAAGCGGGGAGAATCTCTGGGATTGGATAAAAAGCAAGATGGAGAGACACACAGTTCTTTTGCACTGGTGGGTACAGGGTAGTGAATAGTTAACATTTACGGCACAGAGAGATGGTATGTGCATGGGACAAGATAACAGTGAAAGGTTCTGTGGCCTCTGCTCTGGTGCCCGAGCTTGTGCCCTGAGGGGTCTGGAAAAAAAAAGATTACACTGATATTTCAAAGGTATGTGATCACAGATGCAAAAAGACAAAAGACAGGCTCACTTAAGGTAAAGACTGACCTTTGTCAAGGAAGCTGCTACAGGCCTAGGACGTGACTACTCACCATGACCTGCGTTTAGTTAGAGATTTGTGTGTTCAGATCACCCTGTGGTTACTTTCTGCTTCTAAGTTTGTAGGGCCACGCAGGCCTCCCCTGAGCTTGTCACGTTCAGTGTGTGGCTCCTTTTTCACCCATAGTGTGCTTGGCCAGGTTTTGTTCAGTTGTGCCCTGGCCAAACTCGGAGTCTTGGCCTGCTCTCTGTCAGTGAGGCGGGTGACACCCCGGCCTTGCTGAACCTCTGGCATCTCCTATGCCTCCCTGCTGCATCTGGCTGTTGCTCCCCTTGGCTTTCTGAGTGCTACCAGGAAGGAGTTTCTGGTTCCGTCTTTCCCCTAGGGATATGGAAGGTATGCAGAACCAGAATCTTTGTGGTGGGGTAGGAGTTTTCCCCGGTTTGGTTACATTTGGGAACTTTGAGGAAGTCGGCTGTCTCACACTGTGGGAAAGAAACAAAGGGCCACAGAGCAGAAGTCCTGAGCTGCACGGAGGCCCCAGGAGCCGGCCCCTGTCTCCTGGTAACCTCCTGGGCTTGTCCACCGCCCAGCCTGATGATGTCCTTGTGGGACAGACAGCCTGGGGCCCACTGAGAGTTCTGCACAGGTGACGGTCCCTGTACCCTAAGAGCCAGCTGCAAGTGGCCACACTACCCAGCCAAGCCTGGTGACCGTGGGTGGCTCCCGTTAGCTTCCTCACCATGCACACAGCCTGCGGTCCGCCCTGTGCTTGAGGACAGCCTTCTAGGGAGAAGTGCTTGTGTAAAGTGATTGTTGGGAGTGGCTGTGCTCTGGGCAAACGCCTTGCTGCCTCAGAGTCCCTTGAGTTCACACACTCCTGGGGTCTTCACATGTCCTCTGCAGATGGCATGAGCCTGCGTCACGCCTATGTCTGTGTGTGTGTGTGTCTGTGTGCACATTGTGTGCCTCTCTTGTATATCTTTGTGGTGTGCCCCTGTAGTAATAGAGCTGACGAACAAGTTTTACTGCTTTTGCTCCTACTGCCTGTCCCTGTGTCAGGTGACCCTGCCAAGAGCACTTTAAGTGGGTTGTAAGTGGCTGTGGAAGAGGGCGGGGGGTGCACAGCCCCTGGCAGCTCTGTGCCTGCCCCTGGACTCTCCCACTGGCCCGCAAAACCAGCAAAGGGACGGGTGCTCCCTGGGGTTTGGCTTGAGCACAGGCCTGAGTCCTGTGTCACCCAGAAGGGCTCACGGGAGCCTCTCCCTCTCCCCACACTTTCTGCCTTCTTACCTACAAGTGCCGTCTTTGCTTTCCTGCCCCTCACCATGCACCTTAGGGAGAGCCATGCTCCCTTATGGCTGGCAACCCCGTCAGGCTAAGGTTGGGAGGCTGAGGAGCAAACTGACCGTTTTGAGGAATGGAAGCTAGATACTCAGGACTCGTGAGTCCATCGCCTGGCTGGTTGGCGGTGGCTCTTATTTCCTCCGCAGCGAGGAATGTCAGACATCTTTTGAAATCAGCCTCAAAGAGTTAACCTCTGGGAAGCTGACCCTAAGGGGACATGACGTGCTAGCCACTCTTCACACCCACCTAGGTGGCTGCTGAGCTTCTTCAGAATGGGTCCTTCTGAGCATCTGAAGCCACAGGGGGCCCAAGCCCAGGCCAGCTTTGTCTAGGTCCCAAGGATTCTGACTTCTGTGCAAGTGTATGAGCAGGGCTGGAAGTGACAGAGCAGCTGCAGAGGGCACTGGGCTTCTTCAGGCAATTCACGTTCAAGCCCAGCTGCCCTTTGCCCGCCTACTCCAGGCCCCGGGGTCCATCCCCTGGGCCCAGTCCTTACCCCATGCAATGGCTCCTCTGTTTCTGACTTAACACCCTACCTCAGCCTCTTCGTCCTACAAGTCCTCCTGGATGACTCTGTGCCTGTCTTCCTTCTGTTCCCACTCAGAGAAAAGCGGCGCTTGGTGCCATCGCATCATGTGCAAACGCAGCCATCCAAGGCCTCGTCAGCTGGCTGCTTCATCTGCATGCTTCCCCACTGAGAAGTACACCCACCACTTGATGCAGGCCCTGGTGTCCTTCCCAGAAACCCCCATTCTCAGGTCCTTGGCTTCGCCCCTGATGCCCCTGTCCTTGGCAGTGCCTGGCCTGTCCCTCGTGTCCTGGATTCCATGGTATTACAGTCTGTCCACTCGACTTGTGGCTCATCTACACTTTGCTTCACAAGCAGCGTTGCCCCGCCCTGGGCCTGAGATGGTGGGTGGAGAAGCAGTGCCTCCTGAGTGCTACAGCTAAGCAGCTTGGGCTCCCTCCGCCACCACCTGAAGGCCACCAGGCAGGTGTGTGAGGCCCCTCACTCGCTGTCCTAAGTCTGCAGGAGCAGTTGCCAGCAGGCCACAGCCTTCTTACCAGCTCTCTGCTCACTTCTCCTTGTCTTTCCTGGGACTCTGTAATGACAGAAACGCAAATACACGTCCTGAAAGGTCCTGGGACAGCCCTCCCCCCCCGCCCCCCCACCCCCATCAGCTCATGGACAGGAGCAGTTAACAAATATCACTGACCTCTGGCCTGCACACCCCCCGGCACACTCCCAGGCAGGCTTTCCCTGCTGGTTCTGGACACTCCAGGCTCACTTCCTTCCCTCCATAGGGAGCCAGGGGAAAAAAAGAGCTTTTATCCCAGGTTCCTAACCAGAGTCTCAGAGTGGCGTCTCAGTGGCCTGGCATGGGTCACGTCTTTGTCTCTACCAGTCACATAGCCAGGTGTTCAGGGATCAGCCAGCCTGGGCCATGTGTCTCTCCCCTGGAGTCAGCACTGAAGACACCACCATGGAGCAACTTGGCCTGGGTGTAGGGGACAGGAAACTGGGACACTCTGACAAAGGAAGGGACCCTTGAAAACCTGAGATGTCCATGGCATCCTCCTGGCCTTCAGCATGGGCAGTGGCTCTGTGCTCCGTTATCCTTGAGGTATAAGGAGGGCAGCGCTTCCTAGGGTCAGGCTACTGGAGACCACTCAGTGAGAGGAGAAGAAAGAGAAGGGAGGAAGCATTGCTTTTGAGGAAGCTGCTGCACTGTGAGGCCTTCCCTGCCCCTGGCAGGTGCCCATGCTATGATCTGGAGGGTCTCAGTGACTCCTCTAGCACAGCACCCAGTCACAGGCTCGCAAATGTGTGCGTGGAGAACCCCGTCTCTCTTAGGCAGCTAGCAGAGCTGGGTTTCTGGTCTATATCCCCCTGAGGTCAGGGTCTCTAGTCCTAGCTGGAGAAGCAAGAAGAGCCAGCCAACCTTGCCTGTCATCTCCCGCACCCTCTGGGGCCAACAGGAAGCCGGAAAGGAAGGCTAGGCTGGGTGGGAGTGCTCTGGCAAGGGTTTGCCTGCAGCCCCTCAGCCCTCCCACCAGCATACAGCAATGGTCAGCCTTCCTATAGCAGAACCACAGGAACAGAAGCCCTCAGCCTTCCTGCTTTTGTCCTGATTCCCTCTCTCTGCCACCCAGGCCACACTGTGCCATGGCCTCTATTTCCTCTCCATCCTCAGTACCAAGAGCAGGGCCCAGGGCTGCTCAGGGCCCCACCCCAAGGTCAAGATAGAACCTAAGTGAATCCCTCCATCTCCTAAGTGTGGACAGAGTGCCTGGTCTCTGTGTTCACTTTCCCTGGGCCACCGGAAGTACAGTGAGGGACCTGGGAATGTGGATGCATGCTGGGCTGGCCTCCTAAGCTCCAGCGGCCTCGGCAGAGACGTCCAGACTCTTTGCCCCACTGGGGTTCTCAGAGCAATTTTCCAGGCGTGCCCATTCACAGCAGTGAGCTGGAAGTCCATTCCTGTCCACATGCTGCAAGCCTGTCTCCCATCGGCCTCAAGGGGCCTCATCTCTGCTCCCTGTTTGGGTCCCCACCCACCCTCATTCCAAACAGGCACTTTCATTTACAGAGTTGAGTGTCCAGCCTCTCAAGCCCCAGGGTGTCTGGCAGGCCCTGCCTGTGACGTCTGCTCTCTGGCCTTTCTGCCCTGTGCCTTCAGGGACCCTGGGCTAGGAAGAGGTGGTGTGTCAGTCACCATCTCTTCTCATTTCCTTGTGATCAATCGTATGTCTTCGTCATTTCCTTCTTACTAGGACTTATGACCGATGACCTGTCCTGATCAGAGTCACTTCCAAACTCAGGTTTCCTTTGGGCACCGCCCCCTGCTTGCTGCTTTCGTAATGGCCCAAGCCAAGGTCAGGAGTGTGACCTTGGAGCAGGAGCAGCATAGGCAAGGGGAGCGTGTCATGCAGTTGGCTTGTGGGGCAGAAGAGATAGCACCCTAGAGATGATGGCAGGTGCCACACTCCAGCACAGGTCCAGAGGGAGGTCACCCTGAAAAGGGCATCCCCTCTCATCTTGTTTCTGTGGATATGCCAGCCAGATGAGCTGTGGCTCTCTCATGGCTGAGGCTCTTGGCCTGGGGCCTGCAAGTTGCCCTGCCTCAGGGTTACTCACTACTAATCGTAGTTATTTGCCATCCTGAGGTGGAGGACCTAGACCATGCCCTGGGGGCTTGGGCTCTGGTGCCCTCACAGGGAACAGGCTCATCCTCGCCCTGTCCAGCCTCTAGCAGGCCCTTGGGACCTTGCTGGGGTTTATTCTCTCTGAAGGGGGATCTCTCTCTCTCACACACACACACATACACACACACTGTGAGCCCCCTGGCTCAAAGCACTGTGAAGTAGGGTTATCAGTTTAAACTTAATTTTAAAAAAAAAGGAAGAAAAGAAAAATAATTTGTGGGATGCAGCTCTAGCCGCGGGCTTCAAGGTCCTGAGGTAGATGAGTACGGTGTCAGTGCCAACAGCAGGATTCTTCTCCTGTGGGTCGACCCGCAGGCTGGGCTGGACCTCCAGGTCTTCTGGGCTGGCCTGAGAGAGCAACTCAGCCAGACTGTGGCTCAGCGCAGGTCCCCCAGGGCAGCCACCAGCCAGAGCCAGGGAGCAAGGAGAGGCAAAGCCGGAGGAGGCTCTTCTAGGGTCTGGTGTCCCAGGAAGGGATCCTGACACCAGTAGGCATCCAGGGCCCGAGCGGGAGCCAGAGACACTTGCAGTGTGGGCCCCTGGGCCCCCCAGCCTAGCTGGGAGACAGCGTCTTGTAGGTCCGTCTTGGTCCTTCCCAGCAGGCGCTCCTGGATCAGCCTTCATTCTCTCCCCACCCCCATAGCAGCTGCCCCAGAGCCTGGTTGGCACTGCTCCCATGGGGACCTCCTGCCAGTAGCAAGATCAGCCATCCCCACAGGCCTGGCCACCTCTAGGGGATGGGCTGGGGTGAAGACTTGCCTGGTTAGGTAAGTCTGGATCCCTGGTCCTGACCCAAGGTGGGAGAAACCAGAATGTTCTGAGCAGAGTGAGTAGCCTCCTGGGAGATACTCTCTATCCTACTTTCTGCCCTTTTTTAGCGTAAATACTTCCCCCAACCCTACACAGCCTGCCCTCTTGGCATTGCTGGAGGGGAATTTTGTAAAGGACCAGGGTCCTGGGAAATGGCAACCTTTTTCTCTGTCATCTTGTGACGAAAGTGCTGCAAAAGGACACTTGGCTGTGGTTCCTGGGGTCGGAACTGGCTGGACCAGAACAAGAAGACACTGACCCCCCCATCGGTGACAAGCCCAGCAGGCTCTCTCCTGTCTCTCACCCTGTCATCCTTCCCCAGGGCATGGACAGGGCCCTTTAAGGAATGAGGCATCGTGCACAGAACATCTCAGAAAAGTCTGTCTGCCAAACTCTGGGAGAGACCCAGAAAACAGAAGCTAGAAGCTGCAGGCCTTGCTGGCAGCAGCAACAAGAGACGATCCAGTCTTGTCAGCATGGGGTTCAGGCACGTCCCATTCCGTGCCCTCAGATTCTGCCTCTCCCCAAGTCGTTGGCTGAGGTTTCCCAGGCTCCAGTTCCCACGGGGGCTTCCCAGCCTCTACTCACACCCAGCAGGGAAGGCTCTGGGTGCCCTGAGACAGCGAGGGCCCATTTTTCAGACAAGGTCCTGAAGATTGGACAAGTGTAGTACTCTGCCCCCTCAAAGAGTGCCTCTGTACTGCTCTTGAACCCTGAAGCCACACTGACACCCCACCAAACCACACAGGCCTTTAGGGACTAGGAAGGGGCCTCAGGCTTACTAAAAGGCCACCTGGCACTATCAGCTGTGCAGGAAATGGGAGCAGGCAGGGGGGCTAGCGCATCAGCGGCACCCCCAGTGCACTTCTGCCCAGTCTCCCTTTCCTGCATCTTGGAAGGGAAGACAGCCCCAAGTCCATGGTGCCAGCTAGGACAGGAGCAGGCTTGCCAAGTTCAGGAACTGGTCACAGCGTGACTGGAGCAGGAAATGCCTCTCACACCTGGCTATTTTCTTTGTGTCCTACCTGGAAGGGGTGGCTCTTGCCTACCCCTGCTGGCGCTCTGGGGCCAGCCTCTGGTCCCCCAGCCTCCTGTCAAAAAGGCACTAAGGTTGAGCCAACTCCCAGCTACACAGCCCGGTGTCTGCTGATGCCTGTTTCTCTAACCGGCACAAAAACGGGGCTGGGGCAGAAGTCTGGGAGCGTGGGGGTTCGGAAGAGGCCATGAGCGCACCCAGTGCAACTGCCTGCCCCTTTGGGAGGCTGTACCCTCTCTTACCTTCCCCCAATGCTGAGACAGCAGTCTCGGTAAGTGAGGGGAGGACGTGGTCTAGGCGCTTCCTAAGCATGTAACGAAGACTGTTTTCTAAAAGCACCACTGCAGACTGCTGTTTACAGGCATCCCAGTGTTTGAGTCTGCCTGCCTGTGTACTAGCCCAAAGAAATGCATGAGCAGGAGTTTGTAGTATAGAAAGAAAAGTGATTTAATATCAAAGTGGCAGATCTGGAGACAGAGTTTGTGCCAAAGACCTGGCTCCTGATGGCGGGTCGGCTACAGACTCTAAGGAGCAAGATCTCAAGACACCAAAGGTTGGGGGTAGGGGGACAGGTCATGCTGGAAGCTGATTGTTCCGAGGTAAGGTCAGGATAATGAATCACTTCTTCAGGTCTGGGGGACAGTTCTGAGGTCTTTTCAGGAGTCCCTCTATCTGGTGTCATGGGACAGTAGCCAGGGGGTCATTCCACCACAAGGCTCAGGAGCAGAGACATAACTTAGGTCAAGATGTTATCTGTAGCCTGCCAGAGGTCTGAACTGTGTGACCATGAGTCAGGTCCACGCCTCTGTCCTTTGCTGCCTCGGGTGCTGGCCATCAGGGGAAAGAACAGGGCCCTGATGGGCAGAGAGAGAGGGAGCGTGATTTTCAGAGCTAAGATTTAAAGCTGAACTGAATCAAAGTCATAAAGACCCTGGGTTTCAGAACCTTATCCCTTTAAGTGGGGTCAGAGTCCTCCTCCAAGGGCCTCCCCTCCCTAAATCCCTACTCTAGGGACCGCCCTGGAATGTGGTGGAGAAAAGCACCCGGCCCACTTCCAGGTAGTAGGAGGGTTTTGTCCTCCCTTTAGAAATCGGCTTATAGAATGTGGTTAATGGGGCTTTTCTTCAGAACTGCCTTTTCCTTCTTGCTATAACCACCCCAAGTCCCCCCTCCAAAAACACATTCAGGATAGTTTTCCTGGGATTGTCCCTCCAGATTTAGTCCTGGGAATCAGACTAACAACAAGATTGTGAAACCTGCCTGCAAGGGTGGTGTTTTTCTTTCAGTCAGTCCCTACTCAGCTTTCCCTCCAGGGCATCCCTCAGACCCTAGGCCCCGCCCCACCCCCTCCTAGGAAGATTAATTCTGCAGGAGAAGGAGGGGGCAGGGTGACTGGGGCCCCTCGGACCAATTCCAGGCGGCTGGAGGTCCCTGTTAGCCCCAGGCTTTGTGCATGGCACAGGGGTCTCTGAAATGCAGAGACACACCCACCTGTGGGCTGTGGAATAAGCCACTGCCCAGATCTAGGACTGTTTACAAGTGAAAGGGCTGAGAGCCGCCCCTTTCCTTCCCTCTCTGCCCCACCCCCTCCCAGGCTTTCACACCTATCCCCTGCAGACAGGCCCCTTTCCTAGCCACCCACCGACAATCACCCTAAGATGTTTTCTTTGGCATCTCCTGCAACCTCTCACTGTCAGCTCGCTCAGTGCCATCTCACAGAGGCCTCTGTCCCCAGGGCTCTGCTTCTTTTCAAGGTCTCGTCCCTCTCCCTTGCCCCGCACCCACCCCAAACCCAACTGAGGCTTAGTCAGTTCTAATTGGCATTGTCTTATTTAAAATTAATGTTTAAAAAAACTTTTATTGTATTCTGATTGTATGAGTAAAGCATGCACATCGTAGACAAATAATCTTAAAAAGAAAAAAAAAATTTTTAAATAAAAAAAAAATGAGCAAGATTATCCTGTAATCCTTTTTCTCAAAGCCGCACTGTTACTCCCGGTGCAGTTTATTTCAGCCCATTCTGTCCCCACTACCCAAGCACCCCAAGTCTGGCCCCCACAACCCAGCCTCCCTGCTCAAAAGCCTGGGGCAGCCGCCACTGCCCACTTTTCAGACCCCTGCTTCCAGCCCTGTCCTTTGGGCACCCCTTCCTGCTCCACCCAGGCAGCCACCAGCATGCCCTGCATCAGCCCCGGGTCTGTCTGTTGCTGTAATCTCGGCCCTGCTCCGCGCCCACAAGGCCAACCTCACCTCAAATCCTACTGTTCTCTAAAAGCTTGGTTTAGCTTAGTTCTTCCTGGAACCTTCTGAGCTGCACATCACCCCTACCCCCCAGAAAACTTAGAAGGACCCTTTCTCCTTCTGCTTCCTGGAGAAGCTGAGATTCAGGATTTGTTGACCAAATGATTGCCGTCCTCAAGTATCTCTCTCCCTCTAATGTCTGTGTGTTTGTGGCTGTGTTTTAGTTAAGGTGCATTTCTGCCGCACAGGCCTGAGCCTGCTTTGTGGGGAGAGCAGGGCAAGGGCTGTCTGCCAGGACTGCAGAGGTGGGAAGGGGTTCTGAATGCTGTGGGACTCCCCCGCCAGGGCATGGCCAGGTTGGGGACAGGGAACCCATGTGGAGAAGGGGATCGCTAGCTCCCTGGTGAGCCCCACCCCCAAGTCACTTGGTGCTCTAAGGGGGAGGGTGATAAAGGCAAGGAAGTGCTTGAGGGGCGAAGGGCAGGGGTGCTGGGCTGTTCTGAGCCCTATCACTAAGCTGGAGTCTTGATGGAGCCGGCTTCTCCCTTCCCAGCTCAGCCTTGGCCATTATCTGCCTGGGGGTACAACAGTGGGTCATTTCCTGCCACCTTTCCTATCTCAGACATAAAGTGTCTGAGAGAACAAGGCGAAAGAAACCTCTGA
>NW_024344433.1:1327195-1354555 GCF_902729225.1 Pteropus medius
TGCTTTGGGCTGGTTCTGAGCTCCAGGCCCACTATCACTAAGCTGGAGTCTTGATGGAGCCGGCTTCTCCCTTCCCAGCTCAGCCTTGGCCATTATCTGCCTGGGGGTACAACAGTGGGTCATTTCCTGCCACCTTTCCTATCTCAGACATAAAGTGTCTGAGAGAACAAGGCGAAAGAAACCTCTGAAGGGGAGAGTTATGCCCACAGACAGCACTCTAGAGTGCCAGGAGCAGGCTGTCTTCACACCAGGGCCTCACCTATTTTTGGGGTGCCCCCTGAACCTTGTTTTCTCTGCAAAACAAGTGAGTGTCCCATAAATGAATGGGCACCAACAGCCCAAGGGCACCTGGGATGAGAATTGGCCTTTGTCCTGTTTTCATCCCTCACTGTCCAGTGGGCAAGAGTGAGTGTGTGATTTGGTGGGTGGGGTGTGCAGATGCTCAGGAGAAGCCATTGCCCTCTGTCTCCCTGTCTCAGACTGCCTCCTTTTGTCATCATGGTTTGACTGTCTAGATGGGCTGTATATCTGTCTGTGCAGGCGGTATCCTGCCAAGGTACAGTCTGGCCACCCATGGGCCACATCCCCCCATGGAGGAGACTGGCACCCAGTCACAGAGCCCACAGGCATGGGTGGCATCTCAGGGAGCAGAGCGGAAGTGTAAGAGGACGGGCCTTCTCCCTAATGGCTCTCTTGGCCAGAGCCCTGGGACAGGGCTGGTACAGTGTGGGTTCAATTTCTGACAGAAGGGAGGACAGCCATTCACCAGAGAGAAAGCTCTGAGGCAGCGGGGCCCAGAGCCCTCCTGGAAGAGCCTCCCAGAACTGGCTGAAAGCCCTGTCGTCGCCACAGGGCCTGGGAGCAAGGAGTCTGGGGGCAAGGGACTCAGGCATGCCTGTCTCCTGTGCTCTCCCTCCAGGTCTGCTACCTGTGCCACAGCCTCCTGACACTGGCTGGGGTGGTGGTCAGCTGCCAGGACATTACTCCTGACCAGTGGGTGAGTCTCCTGAGAGGCTGGGCTGTGGTCGGCTGGGGCGGAGCCCAGCCCGTGGTCAAGAGCTGCAAGAGTGGGAGACTGAGGAGGAAGCAGGCCTGTCCCCTCCCAGCGTCCCATAGACCTCTCCAAGGGATACCAACCAGTGTCCTCAGCACTTTCCCTGCCCCTCTCCTCCCTTTCCTGCCTGACTTCTGAGCAGTCACTCACAGACACCCCCGCCAACTATACTTTTGCGTGCCCATCTCTGCAGGGGGAGCTGCAGCTGCTGTGTATGCAGTTGGACCGCCACATCGGCACCCATGTCCGGGAGAGCCCCCAGGCCATGCACCGGACCAAGCTCAAGGACCTGGCCGCCCAGACCTATGTCCGCTGGCAGGAGCTGCTGGCCCACTGCCAGCCCCAGGTGGTGCCCCCTGCAGCCCCTACCTGGGAGGGGAGGGAAGTGGTCAGGCAGCTAACCAGAGACAGAGCATGTCCACCCACAGTGCAGCTGTTCAGCTCCTGGCTGGGAGATGGGTAGAGAGGGCAATGGGGGAGGGGAGACGCCTGCAGGCCCTTCACCATTCTCATCAAGAGTCCCATGCCCAGTATGGGGGCATGGCAGGAGGCAGGGAAAAGCTGCTCCTGAACAAATACAAGGAGAAACTTCACTCTGGAGCGGGGACAGCCTGGGCCCATAGGGCCAGTTTGTCGTGAGCAGTGCCAGGAAGGAGCACCAAGGACACCAGCTGTCCACCCTCTGCCCACTTATCTTGCAGGCCTGGGGCTAGCCTCCTCCTTTGCCAGAAGGGATGCCCTCCTGGTCCCTCTGGTTTCTATAGCCACCACTGCCACACCCTCACTTTCTCAGACTCTCTAGGTCAGCTGTCCCCAACCTTTTTGGCACCAGGAACCAGTGCTCCTATGAGAATCTAATGCCTGATGATCTAAGGTGGAGCCGAGGTGGTGATGCTAACACTGGAGAGTGGCTGCAAATCCACATGAAGCTTTGCTCATTAGTCCTCTGCTCTTTCCGCTGCGCCTGGTTCCTAACAGGCCAGAGACTGGTACTGGTGCACGGCCCGGGGATTGGGGACCCCTGCTCTAGGTGATCATATTCATAGCTAATAATTATTGAATGAAGTCCTTTCCTATGTGTTCACATAACCCCCATGAGGCTGTGGCCCCATTTTACAGATGAGTGGGCTAACTGGAGTCCCTGAGAGGTTGCGTTAGCTTGTCCCATTGTACAGGCAGGCAGCATGTAAAGGTCACAAATAGGGTGCAGGGCCAGCCTGGCTCCCACGCCAGCAGACTTAAGCAGAGTCCAGCCCTGCCTGGCAGCCTCCCTCTGGCCTCTGTCCCTCCGACAAGCAGCACCATTGGCTTAGGGGCCAGCTTTCCTTATGTGCTACTAGGCTCCCAACTTGTCTTTCCTCTGACTTCTCTCTGCTTGTCCTCCCCTGTAACCCTCTGACTTGGGGCTGACACATCACCACAAACTGTGGCTTGGGTCTCAGATTTCGCAAGTCTCTGAGAAAACTAGAGAGCAGACCTCACCCTCAGTCCCCAAGGAACTGGATCCCACTAGTCTTTTGGTGGGAAACTGTGTTTGCCATGAAAAGAAGGAAAAGTGATCAGTGGCCTGGGCAAGCCAGGGGGCTAGTTCCACCTTCCTTTCATGCTGCCCTGGGCCTGTGAGCAGTGAGTGGAAGGACCCTAGGCAGAGATGTGGTCAACTGGCCTACTGATCTGCCACATCCTCAACTGGACTGTGAGCCCCAGTCACTCACTACCTGGCACAGAAGAGGCCTGTCGTGGATGATGAGTGGACGCCAAGGGGTAAAGGCTCGTGCTACTTCACCTTGTTTTTCTCTTTGCCACAGGCCCAGTATTTCAGCCCCTGGAAAGACATCTAATGGATCAAGGCAGGAGTGGCCCAGGGCTCTCAGCTCTGGCAAGGAATGGACAGGGCCCAGGGAACTGGAGAAGCAAAGAATAGAGGCCAGAATAGGACCAGCCCAATGGAGCAAGAGCCAACCCTACTGGCCCCAGGGCCCTCCCTCTCCCTGCCTGACTCCACAGGCTCTCTTTCTCTACCCAGCATCTTCTCTCCACCCAAGGCCCTTGGACCTCAGCCCTCTGCCTGCCTTCCTCTCTCTGTCACCAATGTGAGGTCTCTTTGTGCACACTAAAGTCTAGTTTCACATCAGTGGTTCAGATGATTGCCTTCAGTCCCCATCCCAAGGGCTGGTGCCCAGCGTCTGGTTTGCTGAATGCTCACCTCGGACAGTCATGTGATTGGGGCTTCGGCCCCGCTCCCCTGCAGCAGAGGCAGTTGGTAAATCTGGAGAGACAGAGGGGCAGTTGTTTCTGTTAGAAACCCAGAAAGCCAGGGAGCCAGGATGCCAGGGAACATGTGTTTGGACCCAGTCTGGGACCACCTCCCACCTCCCCGCCCCTGCCAAGGAGGGTCCCCAGAATGAGATGGTGGATCAAGGCTGTAATTACACTTAATTCATTTTATCGTTAGGCTCTGAAATCAACTCCCCAGACTTAAGAGTGGGGAGACCGTGCCACAGACAGTTCCTGATACTGCTTTTGCTTCCCCCAGCCTTACCGGAGGTCGGTTTTGTGGGCCCTGACTGCTAACAGGGTACTGAGTGTCTTTGAGCTGCCCACCTTGAAAGCCAAGTGGGCCCTCCGTACCCTCTGTCCACCCCCTCCAACCCTGAGAATCCATTTCTTGTCTTTGGCCCCTTCTGACTCTTTCAGGGCTGGGATGGGGTTCTGCAGAGGTCACAAGAAGTAGACAGAAAAAGATGACTCCTGCCCAACTGGCCTGTGTCCACTCAGCCCAGCCCAGGTTTACTGATGCAGCATCATGATGGCCGGTGCTTACGACTTGCTCTGCTGACGTTTCCCTTTCCTTTGCTTTTTGATGCCACAGAAGTCAGGGAAAGGCAGGCTAACTGGGAGAGAGACTCCCCCCAAATAAAGGACCTTTAAGCCAAGTCACTCAATTCGCAGACAGTGTAGCCCATCACTTCTTGGGCCTGTTTAAGACTTAGCTGCCTCCCTTGCTGGGTCCCCAGAATGCTGGAAGCCAGAGTGGGAGCATCTATAATTCAGAGGGTTGGGTACCATACAAGACGCCTCCTTGCCTCTGCAGCCTTTGCCAGGTAAGAAATGGAAGAAACCCTCCACCAGGGTGACTTGGATGCCCAGGTGACTTGACAGAGTTCTTGTTTCTGTTCCTGGCCACATTGCAAGGTCCCCTTGGCTGGGGCAGAGCACCACCAAAGCCCCAGCAGCATTAGGTAGGCCTAGATCCTCTGATAAAAGATGAGATCCAGCAAGAAGTGAGGAGCCAAGCCATGGTAAACCAGCCTCCAGCACCCTCGGGGCTCTCGCTGTCACTGCACATCCTGACAGTTAATCCACAGCCATTCAATTTGCTCTGGAAACCTGGAAATTACCTTTGAAATTTCCCTTCTTTGTTCTCGCTGCCAAGGGCAGAGGGAGAAGGGTGACCTGAGAGGTGGAGCCTGGAGTTTCCAGGTCTCTAAGTTGCCCCTGTGTGGCTCAGAAGGCGATGGAGCTGTATGTCAGCATGTGGGGATATCGGGGATATCGAGAGCTCTGCTTCCCAGTCCCGCTCCTTGTACACTGACCCCTCCTTCCTGCTCCCCAAACACACTCATCCCCCCAGAGAGAAACAGACACCAAGGAGAGGTGTTGGTGACGACTCAGTTCCTCCAGCTACCTAGCTGTAACCTGAGCAGAGGTGTGTACTTCAAGGTCACCCAAGGGTGTATGCTATCCCCTGGGGCCTGTAATGGGCCCTCTCTGGAACTGGCCAGGAGCTGACCAGATCTTCTAAAACTAGTCTAGGACCAGTTAGAGACTTGGTGTCCTCCAGGCCAAGAAGTCCACAGAGGTGCTGGCATACTCACCACCCGCTCTCCTGACCTGAGCCCCTGGGAAAGGCTGAGGGATATCCTGATGGAAGCCCCTGGGAAAGCAGCCCTGGGGCTGTGATGACGGATGTTTTCCTGCTTCCTTTTGGTGTGGTGACAGGGCGGGGCTGGGAAGGGAAAGGCTTCCCAGGTGGGCAGCTTTGATAACCCTCCTTTGGGAGGAAGTCTTTTTCCTTTGTCCCCACTGACCTCGGTCTTCTGGCCCTCAGATCCCTGAAGGGTGGCTGACCCAGAATTTCTCATTTCCCTTGTTGGTTGACAGCTGCTCCAGGCTCCCTGGGGAGTTGGCAAGCAGTATTGTCCCAAGAACCCTAGTGTTGTCCCAAGAACACCCAGCCCTCCTGTTGGAAAGCTGCCTCGGGGGGTAAGGAGCCCAAATGGGGGCCCCTAAGGCACAGGACTGATCTGTGGGGAAGGGGGCCTATCTCTAGGAGCCACCCTGAGCTGCCAATGGACGAGAGAGAAAACAGGATGGGCACCTTCCACAGAATATGCTAGACAGACCCCAGGGAGGTTGATGGGTACAAGAGCCTATTTTTTGTGGGGTGAGAGGGTATCAGTAGTTTTTTTTCCTTAAGACCCAGGAATATTCATTTTTTACCAGTTGTGCTTATATTAAAAAGTATGAATCACGAGCAAGTCATGCAGGAAACTTTATCCCCTGCCCACCCGCCCACGGAAAAGGCCTGTGCTGGAAATGAGCAGAACCCAACAGGAAATGGGCTCAGGTGGAAAAGGGGTATGGGAGCTGCAGCCCTATCTTTGGGGAGCATTTTGGACAGAAGGGCCCCTGGAGTCTTGTTAGAACGCAGCAGCCCTCCGTGAGGTACCGAAGACTATCCCTACCAGTGAAACCGAACCACCTTATGAAACTTTCCACTGGGGTCATCATGCAGGTGGAGCCAGGAGCTCAAGTCCCTGCCAGGTAACCCTCATACCCAGAGGGTGGGGGTGGGGCTTGAAGGTGAGGAAAAACAGCAGGAAATGAGCATCTGGGGCCTAAAAATTGTCAAGATCCACTGTGATAGTGGAATGAAGGATTTGGATTCTGGGTCTCCTTTAATGTTCTGACCTTGCTAGTATCTACATGTGACTTAAGGCAGGTCTCTCTGAGGCTCATTTTATCTACAAAATGCCAGAAACAATACCTACAAAGATGGTCCTGGGGGTGGAGCAAAAGAAAATGTAATGCAGGCAAGTTGCGAAGTCTACAGTGCGGGACAAAGGTGAGGAGACCTGACTATCTGGTCACTTCCACCTAAACAGACTCTGGGTCTGATCCTACAGGGGTCACACACCTTTCCCCCCCTGTCGCTGAGGCAGAGAGCCTACTGCCCATCCCATGCTAATCGTTAACTGGCTTGCCCCTACCTCCAGCATCTCCAAGGCCACAGGTTTCTCCCTGGTGGAAAGGAGCTGGGAAACATGGCTTTGGCCAGCGCTGGAGAAGGGGCCTTTATGTGCACCAGCAAAGACCCAATTGTTACTGAATCCAAACTGGGCTGCCTCCCCAGTTATCTCCACTACTCTTCTGGTCTCTGCTCTTCAGATGCCAAGTTTTAACCCAGAACAAAAGCTGCTGTCGAGACTGATTTATAATACAGATCTGCTGACAGGCCCTAAAGTGTTCCTCCCCAGCTGGGCTGCTTCTGGCTTAAAGCTCCCACCCCAGGCTCCAGGCCTGTCTCTTCACCTCTGTCCTCTGCCCCAGGCCAGAAGGTGGCATTTGTCTCTGGGTGCAGGTGGGGCAGCCTCCCTGAAGTTCCTCGATCCAGCTGCCCAGCTCGGAGGACCAGCTGGCAAAGAGGACACCCCAGCACCACCCAGGGGCCCTCACTACCAGTGGTAGGAGTGGCTGTGGGTGGAGACGGCAGTTCTGAAGGTGGTAGATCTCCAGTGTGGCTGCCCTCAGCCCCTTTCATCTGAACATCAGGGCTCATGTCACTTGTTATTCAGCTTTCCAGTGGCACCAGAAGGAGTCCCTTCCTGGGGGTAGGCTCCATACCCTGGGAGTAGAGGTGGTCTTAGGGGGGAGCTGGGCAAGGGGTGCTGACCGGGTCCCTGTGCTTGGAGCGTGAGGAACAAGGGCAAGCAGGCTGCCTCCCCAGACAGGGCTTCTCCTAGCTGGGGAGGCCCGTGCCAGCGTGGCTGCAGGGGCCAGTGGGTGTTGGGGCCAAAAGGCAGAACACCTGGTCGGCCCTGAGGCCCCTTCCCGAGCCCGGCCACCCAGCCGCGGTGGGTCTAGGGAGACACTTCGGACAGACTATGTGAGTCTGCTTTCCCCGGGCAACGTCCGGAGTGCCTCCCTCGCCCCACCGGGCAGGGGCCGGGGACCAAGCCCTCGGGCAAGCAGTGGGGACCAGCAGGTCGCAGCGGGTCGCAGCCCCCTCCTGGGCGGGCCTTCGCGTCCCGCCCCCGGCCCCAGCTCGACACCCCCCTCGCTTGACGTCAGGGGCGGGGCGGGGTGGTGGCCGCTGGAGAAAGAGCCGGCGTCCGCCGCGGTGGCGCGGGGAGCCCGAGCCCAGTGGCGCCGAGCCGACCCGGGACCGAGGGGCGGTGGCACAGGGCCCTCGGAGGAGGCGCGCGCGGGCGGGCGCGGGCGGCACGGGTCGAAGCCGAACGCGAGGGCGGCGCCCAGGGACTCCAGCCTCGAGAAGGAGGTGAGTGAGGCTAGGATGGCGCGGAGCTGGAGCCGCGGGGCTCCGAGGCAACGCTTTGTCCCCCGTCTTGGGCATGGGCCGCTGAACGCGCTAGGGACTGGGTCTGGGGGTGCAAGGAGGGGCAGCAGAAGACAGTTGTTCGTCTAAGACCGTTCCTGCGTGCCCAGCGGCGGCTCAGAGCTGGGCGAGCAGTACCCGCAGCCAGGGCGTTCGGAAGCGCGGGCTGGTTGCGGGGTCGGGGCTAAGGGTAGAGAGTCCCTCTCGTAGTCGGGATCCTCTCCAGGCCCTTGACTTGCCCCCGGCTCCTCCACCCCCGACGGAAAGTTTGGGGCGGGCTTGGACTGAAGCCGATGTTGTGGGATCAGATTTCCCCGCCGCGGCCCCCCGCCCGTTCCGCCCGGGAGGCGGGTTGTCCTGGAAAGCCAGCTCCCGAGACCAGCTGGCTGCCGGACCTGGCTAGAGCCCTCGCCTTGCGGCTGCGGCTCAGAGTGGACAAGGGTGGGGGCCACCGCCCGGACCCCGCACCCCACCACCCACCCCGGGGCCGCCCCATTTCCCCCGCCCTGGGAGGAGCTGGGGTTGGGGGCGCCGCTGTGTGGACAGATCAGATCGCGCCACGGGGGCCAGCCCGGCCTCGGGTAAAGGGCAGAGGGAGGGCTGGGGGTGTTGGAGACGGGTCGGGGTGAGCGTGTCCCCACCCCCTCTTCCCCCAAGATGGCACCCTGGCTGGCAGTGGGTGGGCGTCTCAGAGTATAGTCAGTTACGCCAGCCTGCCTCAGTGCGCCGCTGCTTTGCTTGTACTAAATCCCCGGGAGCTGGGGGAGGGGAGGACGGGGCGGGAGGCAGGGATGGGGTCTTGGCGTGGACCCTTTGTTTTGGGGTGAGCAGGTCCCCGTCTTATGTGTGTTTGTGCCCGTCTTTGGAGAGCTGGAGCGGCGAAAATTAACCCAGCTGTCCTTCCCAGGCCGGGCCGGGGGGCGATCCCCGAGTTCGGCCCCCAGAAGGCTCGTCAGACCCTGCGCAGGGCGCCTCCGTGGTTCAGGAGAATCCCCTTCGGCCCCCCAACAGGCTTCCCCACGCCACGTCTGAAGGCGCCCCCGGGAGAGTCCCTGATCTGACCACTGTGGCTCCTGTCCCGCCGCCCCCAACCCAAGGGCCAGTATCCCTCGGAGGCAGTGCGAGGAACCGATGAGACGCTGGTCACTCCCAAGCCCATCCTACCCACTTCCTGCCTCTGTTCATGGGCAACAAAGGGGCCTCGGGTAGCTGGGCCCCTTCGGCTCCTGGCCTGCTTCTGCCTTGCTGGTTTGGAGCGGGGTTTCGGTCTGCCCCGCCATTGTCTGCGCCGGGGGAAGGGAGAGGCTGGGGTCGGACCCCGGTGCCTGCTACATCAATTACCCCCACCGCTAAACCACCACATGCCCTCCTTCCCCCCCCCCCCCCCCCAAAGGCCCATAAAAGAAGCCTGGGCCCCCCAGAATTAGGGTCTCCGGTTGGCAGGATCCCTCAGGGGATTCTCCAGAGAGGTTGGCTTTTAAGGAACTGCACTCATCAGGCCTGAGTGTGGGGAGGGGTCTATTTTCAAAGAACTTCCTGAGAGTGGGGGAGGACCGGCTGAGAGGTTTCTCCGAGTGTCCACCTGCCTTAGCTGACTCTGCTCCTCCTCCTCTATCCAGGGAGACCCCATGGTCCTTTGGAGATAGTGGGGGCTGAAGCCAGGTGTGGGAGGGGACTAGGTCTCTGCTCCAAGGATAGGGGCAAGGGGGGAATCCAGGGGCTCCTGGGGAGGCCTGATCAGGTCTTCTGTCCCGTCTGTGCCTCCTGGCATGGGCCTGGTGGGGCCCCCCCTTCCAGTCTGTTTGCTCTGGCTGTGATTCTGACCCTTTCTTTTCCCCCAGCAGGGCAGCTGGCCTGGAGCTTAGAGCTGGGGTGTGAGCCATGGCCCCACACTGGGCTGTCTGGCTGCTGGCGGTGGGGCTGTGGGGCCCAGGCATCAGGGCTGAGGTGTGGTGGAACCTGGTGCCCCGGAAGACGGTATCTTCTGGGGGTGAGTGCCTGAAGTCGGAGGAGACAGACCAGTGTGGGGAATGGGAGGCCAACAGAGGCTGCTGGGGGAAGAGAGATGCTTGTGCCAGATTTATTCTGTTGGGTTTGAGGCCTACCGATGTGTGTGACCCCACTTTCTAAGAAGTGTGAGCAAGTGGCCCCAGGGACCCAGAACTGGTAGTCCAGCCCAGGATGTGGGCTGCCCCTACTACTGAAGCTTAGGACCTGGCCACCCCTATTAAGGGATGCCTCTGCATCACTGTCCACACAACTCACTGCTAGAATTGTCACTTGCACTGAGAGCCAGGGGAGAGAAACCTGAGCCAGGACATGCATAGAGCCAAGGGTGTTGTACCTCCCCCAAGTCTTTCTAACTTTGTGCCCTCAGGATCCCCCTTGTCAACTCTAATAGACTCCCTCTGCTCTGACACTCTTGCCCTCTGGTGGTCCTAGATGGGCGAGTGTATGTGCATGTGCTCATGTGGGAGAGACAGTGGACCTGACAGCCCTTCCTGTACAAACACACACCTGTACGAAGAGTGATGTCAGGTGTTTGTATCATCCCTGCACTCTGGGGACCTGGGATGAGGTCACCTCCCACAGGCTGCACTCCTGTGCGGTTGAAGCCCTGCTGACCTGTGTGTCTGGGTGCATCATTGTCTCTAAAGACTTAAGTAAGGCTGGTTTAGGGGACCCTGAGGACAGGTCAGCAGCTATTTTGGGGACTGACAGGGATCCTGTGAGTATATGAATGTTGTAGTGCCATGCATGGCAAATGTTAACAAGACTTCCCAGGCCCCAGCCTTCAGCACCATCTCTGGTCCCAGCCTCCAGTTTCCCGCTGGCCTTCCTGGCATGGCCTCCCAGCCCTGACTCCTGCCATCCTTACTTGCCCTAGTGGCAGCTATGCTGGCAGCTCTGGCAGTCTGGGTTTGTTTGGCCAGTTCCCTAAAACAAGGAGCGCTCACAACTTCTGTGCATCCTGCTTTGCTGAGTTAGGGGCTGGGGCCTGGCTGGACCCTCACACGGGTAGTGGGCAGCAGAGCAAAGAAGGAAGCGGCAGTTGAGGAAGCAGGGAGGGGAAGTGCCCAGCTCTGCAGCCAGCGGTGCTGCTGACCCTGAGAGTGAGAGCCATCAGTCTGATGGCTTCCTCTGGCCGGAAGCTGTGGCTGAGATAGCCTTCCTTCCTCCTCACAGCCCAGATTTGCCTCCTCCTAGGCTGAGAAGGGCCAGGAGGCCTGGGGGAGCTGTCCGAGTCAGGCTGCAATTCAGGAAATGTCCCTTATTGCCAGTCAGGTGGCTAGGCTGTATTGTTTGAGGGGTGCTGATCCTAATGTGGGGAACAGGCAATTAGGAGACCATTGTGCAAAGGAAGGCTAGTTCAAGGTAGTGGGTGCTTGGAGCCCCAGGAAGGCCCACCCTTCCACAGCTGTGCTCACTCTTACCTTGTCCTTGCAGAGCTGGCCACAGTGGTGCGGCGGTTCTCCCAAACAGGCATCCAGGACTTCCTGACGCTGACCCTGACTGAGCAGACTGGGCTCCTGTATGTGGGGGCCCGGGAGGCCCTGTTTGCCTTCAGCGTGGAGGCTTTGGAGCTTCAAGGAGTGGTGAGAGGTGGGGGAGCGGGAGGTACACAAGCTGCCCCCACCCCACGTCTTCAGGTGGAATCTTGCTGGGTCTGCAAGTCCTGCCCTCTCAGCAGAGCAAATGGGCAGCCTTTCCTTCGTTCACAGTACTTAGCGGGTTCTGCTGACTGGGGGCCATTTGGGGCCTGTGTTCTCTGCTGAAATAAGCTCCTGGGGTGTGGGGACTGAGTAGTGTCGTGTGGTGTCCCCATGTTGTGGCCGTGTTGTCCACGTGTTCAGCATGTACTTATGACATTGCTGACATGACCTCTTCTTGTCCCCAGATCTCATGGGAGGCGCCCTTGGAGAAGAAGTCCGAGTGCATCCAGAAAGGGAAGAGCAACCAGGTGGGTGCTAGGGGACAAGCCAGGGAGAGGGGGCAGGGTGCAAGTGCCTCCTCCTGGCAGAGCCTCATGGCACACACTTTCCCCAGGGCTCTGGGCTCCCTTTGTTCCAGTGCTGGTCTGGGTCCCTATTCCCATCCTTTACCTGAATCCATTTTTCTCCCTAGACGGAGTGTTTCAACTTCATCCGCTTCCTGCAGCCCTACAACGCATCCCACCTGTACGTGTGCGGCACCTATGCCTTCCAACCCAAGTGCACCTACATTGTGAGTGCCGTGCTCTGCCTCTGCCCTCCCTGCCTGCTCAGGACACCAGGCCTGCTGCATCTCACTCTGTCTCTTTCCTGCCTCAGGATGTGCTCACCTTTACTTTGGAGCACCGAGAGTTCGATGACGGCAAGGGAAAGTGTCCCTATGACCCAGCTAAGGGCCACACTGCCCTCCTTGTGGGTGAGTGGCGGACCCTGCTGCAGGCTGGGGTGTCCCAAGGATGCGTTCCCACCCAAGGCTGTCTGGCCTGAGTGTATCTCCACCTCTCTTCTGTCCTGGCTGATCCTGTGTCTCCATAGATGGCGAACTGTACTCGGCCACACTCAACAACTTCTTGGGCACGGAGCCCATCATCCTGCGGAACATGGGACCCCATCACCCCATGAAGACAGAGTACCTGGCCTTCTGGCTCAATGGTGAGCCCTGAGGAACTGGTATGGGGACTGGGGGAGCTGCAGGGGGAGGCACCGTTAGGGCCTCGCTAAGCCTCCTCCCTTTCCTCTAGAACCTCATTTTGTCGGTTCTGCCTACATCCCCGAGAGCATGGGGAGCTTCACGGGGGACGATGACAAGGTCTACTTCTTCTTCAGCGAGCGGGCGGTGGAGTACGACTGTTACACAGAGCAGGTGGTGGCCCGTGTGGCCCGTGTCTGCAAGGTACAGAAGCCCACAACAGTGAGCGCTTGGGAGCCCTGCTGGCTGAGCAGGGCTGACCACCAGTGTCCCCTTGCCATCTGCCAGGGAGACCTGGGGGGCGCACGGACGCTGCAGAAGAAATGGACCACGTTCCTGAAAGCGCGGCTGGTATGCTCAGCCCCCGACTGGCAGCTCTACTTTAACCAGCTAAGGGCACTGCACACCCTGCAAGATGCCTCCTGGCACAACACCACCTTCTTTGCAGTTTTTCGGGCACGATGGTGAGCTGGTCAAGACCCCTCATGAGTGGGGAGGAGTAGTTCTGCGGGTTGGAGGTGGTTTATCGGTGCAGGGCTCTGGGCTCTGGGTGGCCAGTTGTCCAGAAGCGAAGGAAGGTGTTGGGCATCTCTCAGTAGGATGTGGACAGTGAGTGCCCTGCCCCTGGTGGCCCTTTAGAGCTGTCATTACATTGTGCATGCTCTTTACTGCATTGTGCCGGGCCCCGCCTTTCCCCTATGTTCCCTGAGCTAGGGTAAAGTGGGCACCAGGCCTGACCCTTGGGCTCCCTCTGCTGCTGTGACAGGGGCGATGTGGACCTGTCAGCAGTCTGTGAGTACCAGTTGGAAGAGATCCAGAGGGTGTTCGAGGGTCCCTACAAGGAGTACCGTGAGCAATCCCAGAAGTGGGGCCTCTACACTGACCCTGTACCCAGCCCGCGGCCTGGCTCGGTGAGTCCCCCCGGGGAGGACACTGCTGGCCTCAACCTCAGCACCATTCCAACCTGCTGACAGTTCTTTCCCTGCCCTGCCCTCTAGTGCATCAACAACTGGCACCGTCGCCATGGCTACACCAGTTCTCTGGAGCTGCCTGACAATACCCTCAATTTCATCAAGAAGCACCCACTAATGGAGGAACAGGTGAGGCCTCGCTGGGGCCGGCCCCTGCTCGTGAAGAAGGACACCAACTTCACCCACCTGGTGGCCGACCGTGTCACAGGGCTTGACGGAGCCACCTATACAGTGCTGTTCATCGGCACAGGTAGGCACGTGCAGGCCTGGCTGCCAGTGGCTGGGTGGGGCCCTTGTGCCCTCTGGCTTACACCTGCCCTCGCCCAACCCCTACAGGAGATGGCTGGCTGCTCAAGGCTGTGAGCCTGGGGCCCTGGGTCCACCTGATTGAGGAGCTGCAGGTGTTTGACCAGGAGCCAGTGGAAAGCCTGGTCCTGTCCCGGAGCAAGGTAATGATTAGGGCCCACCCACTGTCTCCCACCTTCCCTAGTCTGCTGCTTGGCTATACAGGCTGAGGGGATACCCAGCATACCCTAGCCTTCTGTTTGGCCGTACAGGGCCCAGGAGGCACCGAGCATACCGGCTTAGCTAGGGGCAAGTTCCGAGCAATCAGAGTGCTGACGTACCCGCACTCCATAGGCCTTGGATTGCTGGGTTCTTGTGGGCTGTGTTCCCAGAACCTAGTCTGGGCAGCTACACCTTCAGAGCCCCCTCAGGGCCATGCCAGGCTTTTGCTGCATGCTGCCCGTCCCCTCCTGTGGTGCACTGTTGGCCACGCCTCAGACTGCTCGTTCGCGGTGCCCTCATTCATGGTGTTGGCTTCCCGCCAGCCCTGTCACCCTGTCCTGAGCGCCGCGCCTTCCCACCTCCCTGAGGTGCTGCTGGTGTCTTACTGTCTTGTAGCCTGTCCTTGGTACCCTGAACTTTTACAGGCTTGCGCTTTACCAACTGTTGGGGCTCAAACCATTCCCCAGAACATAGAACAAAGGCAAAAAGTCTGTGGTTGAAGAAACACAGATTGGCAATCACTGTGCAAACAGAGGGAAACACCTTATGCTATGCTGGTGCTACTGTGAGGGCTGGCGAGCCTTACGGAAAACGTACTTCCTGTACTATTTATACCGCAGTGGAGCTGTGTGTGCGAGTGTGATTATACTCAGCCTCACATAGCTGCTGCTCTTTCTAATCAGGTCACTGCTCTAAGGTGCTTAGGATGGCATCTGGCTTGAAGTAAGCCCTCTGTGTCCTCAGGTCTCCTTCCTTTGGCCCTTTTTGCTTTGTGCTCCCCCGCAGGAGTGTGAGCTCTGCCCAGGCGGTGTCCTGGTCTGGCTGACCCTCATGTGCCTCCATCTTTTGTAGAAGCTGCTGTTTGCAGGCTCCCGGTCACAGCTGGTTCAGCTGCCCCTAGCCGACTGTGTGAAGTACCGTTCTTGTGCAGACTGTGTCCTCGCTCGGGACCCCTATTGCGCCTGGAACATCAACACCAGCCGCTGTGTGGCTGTCGATGGCCACTCAGGGTGAGCGGGGCTCTGCTCCTTAGGAAGGGAGGGCAGGTGGTTGGAGCGAGAATGCTGACCCACCCTGCTTCCCCCACCAGTTCTCTGCTGATCCAGCATGTAGCAGTCTCAGACACCTCTGGTATCTGTAACTTCCGAGGCAGTAAGAAAGGTGAGCTGTCTTTTGTCCCCCTCCCAGTGGGATGGGCCCTGGGTGGGAGCTGGAGTGTCTGCACCTCCCCTTGGTCCTGGGTCTCCAGCACTAACTGCTCCCTTTCATCCTGCCGCTGCAGTCAGGCTCACGCCCAAAAACATCACGGTGGTGGCGGGCACAGACCTGGTGCTGCCCTGCCGCCTCTCTTCCAACCTCGCCCATGCTCGCTGGACCTTTGGGGGCCGAGACCTGCCCACGGAACAGCCTGGCTCTTTCCTCTACGATGCCCGACTACAGGCCCTGGTCGTGATGGCTGCCCAGCCCCGCCATGCTGGGGCCTACCACTGCTTTTCAGAGGAGCAGGGGGCACGGCTGGCTGCCGAAGGCTACCTGGTAGCTGTAGTGGCGGGCCCGTCGGTGACCCTGGAGGCCCGGGCACCCCTGGAAAACCTGGGCCTGGTGTGGCTGGCTGTGGTGGTCTTGGGGGCCATGTGCCTGGTGTTGCTGCTGCTCGTCTTGTCACTGCGCCGGCGGCTGCGGGAAGAGCTGGAGAAAGGAGCCAAGGCAGCAGAGAGGACCCTGGTATATCCTCTGGAGCTGCCCAAGGAGCCCACCAGCCCCCCCTTCCGGCCTGGCCCCGAGACTGATGAGAAACTCTGGGATCCTGTTGGCTACTACTACTCGGACGGCTCCCTCAAGATTGTGCCTGGACACGCCCGGTGCCAGCCTGGGGCAGGGCCCCCTTCTCCGCCTCCTGGCATTCCCGGCCAGCCCCTGCCATCCCCGACTCGGCTTCACCTGGGGGGTGGGCGGAACTCAAACGCTAATGGCTACGTGCGCCTACAGCTAGGTGGGGAGGACTGCGGCGGGGGGCTGGGGCACCCCCTGCCCGAGTTGGCGGATGAACTGAGGCGCAAACTGCAGCAGCGCCAGCCACTGCCGGACTCCAATCCCGAGGAGTCATCCGTATGAGGGCGTCCCACCGCGTGGGCAAGGCAGCCTGCGAGCTGCGGCTCCTACTTTTGCACAGACACCAGCTACCTCAGGGACATGGTGTGGGCATCTGCTTTGCTGGGACAGATTCTGCCCAGTATCTGCCCAGCCATGAGGACCTGCTCTGCTCAGCACGAGCACTGCCACTCAGTGTGGCTCACCAGGGCACCAGCCGCCCAGAAGGCGCCTTCCTCCTCTCTTTGAGGGGCTTGAATCATGGACACATGGGACCCCAGCAGCCAAAAATGTCAAGGCAGAAGTTGGAGATGTGTATGTGTGTGGGCACGTGTGCACGTGGTTGTTTATGGCACAGTCTTCCTGGTTCTGTCAGTCTTCCCTTGGCGTGGGGTCCTCCTGGTGAGTCATCGGAGCTATGAAGGGGAAGGGGTCGGGTCACTTTGCCTCTCCTACCCCCACCTGTCCCGAGGGAGGGGCAGTGATGTACATATAGGGAGTGGAGGCTGGGCAGGAGTACTGCCCCTGGGGGGGGGGAGGTGTGAGGAGGGCTCCTGGGGTAGAAGCCTGGTCACCTCCCAGGGTTGAGAATGTTTTCAGGGTTGGGGGGAGGGAGACGGAGCCTCCTGTGTGTTTAGGGGGAAGGGTGGGAGGGGCCTCCCACTGGGCCCTGGGGTTCAGTGGTATTTTATACTTGTCCTCTCGTAGGGCTGGGAGAGGTTGGTGGTGGGGAGAAAGTAGGCATGCTGCGGATATGGCATATCTTCTCCCAGCCCTGGAGGAGGGCACCTAACAGTGTAACTTATTGTGTCTCCGCGTATTTATTTGTTGTAAATATTTGACTATTTTTATATTGAATAAAATGGAGAAAATGAAACCGTGATAGGGTTGAGACGTTTGGGCTAAAATCTTCTGGGTGCTAAGAGGGAAACCTCCCTGTGAGTTGAGTGAAGCCAGTCCAGACCCACCTCATCATAGTCCTGGGGCAGCTACCTCTTTTGTGGTCCCTGCCTGCCTGTGCCCATCTGGAGGGAAACAGCCCAGGCTCCAGTGTTTTCCCACAGCAGTGGCTCAGGCTGGGAACCAGACCAGGGCCACAGTCTCTTGGGAGCCAGCTCTGGCTACTGGCCAAAGGAATAAGTCAGGGCATTGGGAGTCAAAGCTGGGGAAGAACTGGCTTCCCAGAACTAGGGAGGGGAAGTGGGAGTGAGGGTGGAAGGAGGGAACTTCCTGGAAGCAGTTTAAGTTTGCATGGACTGGCCATGTGAGGCTGGGGCTCTCAGCTACCTTAAGGGAGGAAGATGATTTCCAGCCTTTTGCCCTCTAGGAATGTGAGTCTTGAGTGCTTCAGCTACATGGGACTGAGAACTTTCCCCAGGGCCACCCAGCATGCACCAAGCCACTGTCGGAATGGGAGGAGAGGTACTGGGCTCAGAGGTTAGTTAAGAAATACAGGACCCAACCTGGATTCTGTAATTCACGCCCACACACTAAGGCAATGGGAGTGAAATGTCCTGTGACTGATCTGGTACCTGCTGTGGCCGGAACAGGCTGCAGCCCTGGGTGTACTAGTTGTGGGGGAGCGCTGGGCGGACGTGACATGCTCGGGCGACATGAGCCGGGAAAGCTTGTGGCGTGTGAAGGCTGATTCAGTAAACTAGGCGCCCAATCTGGATTTCGGCCAACCCAAGGCCCTGTCCTGTCCCTGTCCTGGGGGCTTGCAGTTGCTCCCAGTGGCACCGGCCTCCCATGGGTTTTCGAGAAATAGGCCCGAAGGACGTGAAGAAGGATAGTGTCGCGAGGCGAGCCGCCTCCCAGGGCCCGCGGCGATGCGGGAGAGGGTGAAGGACCCGGGAGCTCCTTGAAGGGTAAGCTATGTCAAGCGCCACATAAGCGCCCCAGCGGCCTCCGCTGAGCCTGTGGCGCCCTCGTGCGGCCGCCTCGGGCGCGGCGCGCAAGCCCTGGTTCCGCCCCGCCGCCCGATTGGCTCCCGCGCGAAAGCCTGGGCTCCTGATTGGCCGGGCCTGTGGGGCCGCGGAAGCCGATTGGTCAGGCCCGGCGGCCCCCTCCCGCGCGCGCGCGCCCGACATCCCAAGGGCGCCGAGGCCGGCATGGCGGCTCCCCGACCCTGCGCCGATGGCCCCTGCTGCGCCCACTCTGGCGCGGCGCCCGGCGCGCGGCAGACGCTGGACGAGATGGACTTCGAGAGGGGTAAGTTGGGGGTGGCTGAGGGGCGACGGGCATCTGGCCCCGGGTCACTGAGAGCCCGCCTGGGCCCAACACGAGCTCCGCCCCTGGAAACGACGACTGACGCGCAGGGAGGAAAGCGGAGCCCGCTGCTCCCCAGGTGTGACGCGGGGACTCCGGCCCGCTCGAGTGTCGGAGAGGTGCAGCTGGGGTCTGCGCCCACGGGGGATGGAGCTGCGAGGAGCTAACGTTTCCGAGCCGCTGCGTCGGCTCATGTGCTGTATAGATGGAGTCAGTGTGACCCTCTAGGCCGGCGATGGTCTCCCGGAGAGGTAACACTTCTCGCACCTGCCTTCTTCTCTCCACCTCTCCCACTGCCCCTTAAGGGTCGCTCTGTCGTCTAGAGAGATTTAGGGGTTGGTACAACTGGGAGGGCGCTACAGGCCTCTAGGAGGTAGAAACCAGGGATGCTGCAGGCACAGAAACCTTGTCCTATGCAAAGTAGGGTGCCTTCTCCTCCAGGTACACCTTGCATTCATCAGAGCAGTTTTTACAATGATGTCACAGGCACACCTCGGTGGTACTGCGGTTTGGTTCCAGACCACTATAAAAAGGAAGTATCTCAATAAAGCAACTGGTAATCCTTTTGCTGGTGGAGGGTCTTGCCTTCAGTTTGTAAAATAGGCAACACCCGTGAGGCACACAATCAAGGGAAGCGAAATAAAATGAGGTGTGCTTTTGTTTGGTGTGCTTCTTCATTTATTATCTGTTTCGCACACGTGGGAAAGATCCTTAACTATTTTGTTGTGTGGACTTTTATTTCTTTATATCTTCTTTCTGGGTTCTCTTTTCCTGAAGTATATCCTTTAATGGGATTTTTCACTGAGCATACTTCTTCACCACACACACACACACTCATCCATCCCACCCCCCTTTGAGTGGTCGGTTAGCCCATATAAAATTCTAGGTTGATAGTTATTTTACCTCCTCAATTCTTTGGAAATAGTATTCCTTTATCTTCTTGTACATGCTTCTGCTGTTAAGGATTCTGCTAATAATCTGATTGTCATTTTTTAGTGGGTGATGACCTTTTTCTTTTCAGTAACTTTTAAATGTTCTCTTTTTTCTTGACGCTCAGTCATTTCTCCAGGCTAGACTTGTTTCTGTTAATCCTCCTCTGGATTTAATACAACTTTCATCTGATAAATTACTGTTGTCTGTACTTCAGGATAATTCTAAGTGTATTCTCTTTAAACATCCCCTCTCTCCTATTTTACCCAGTTTCTGGATTGTGTTGGGTTGGTTGGTTTGTTTTTGAAACCTCTGTTAGACATATTTTGGTAATTCTGTCATTCATGTTTCTTCACTTCTGATATTTTCCTTTCCATTCTGCATTCTAGGTGATTTCCAAATCACTAATTCTCTTTCAACTGGGTCTGCAGTACTGTTGAACCATCGATTTTACTTCAGTGATTCTACTTTTTAATTTATTAGCTTTTGTTACAGATCCACCCCCCCAACATTCTGTTGATTTATGCATTCTATTCCTTCATCTCTGTGAACACATTAAATGTTCTTTTAAAATCTTTTAAATTGCACAGTTATGCCTAATTTTGGAAACATGCATTCCCCACTTATTCTGCAGGCAGTGGATTTGCAACTTCTAGTCTTTAATTCCACCAGGAGTCGTCTTTTGTAAGAGAGTCTGCACATGCCTTTGCTGGCTCCTGGAGGCAGCCTTATAGGGCATTTTAAAAAGTTGTCTCTGAGGCCTGGCCCTTATAGGGTTCATTTGTCTGGATCAATTTTTATGATAGATTCTTCGCTTGAGGTCGGCTCCCTGAGGGTAATGTAGATAGAATATAGGTGCCACACCTTTAAGCTGCATAGGTGCAGGGCATCTGATTCTTTAGGTTTCTTCTGTCTTTGTCATCTTCTCACACCTATTCAAATGGTGCCGTTTCTCATTTCCTTTAGGTTTCTGTTCAGATGTCACCTTAGCAGAGATGCCATCACTGACCACTGCCCATACCCCTTCTCTACTTTATTTTTCTTCATAGCACTTGGCATCACATGACTTGTTTTGTATATATGTATATATTTTTTTTCTTTGTTTATGTCCTTTAATTAGAATGTAAGCTCCAAAAGAATAAAAAAAAAAAAAATTTGAAGGGGGGGTGTCTTTTATTCTCTGCTGACACTTAGTACCCACAACAGTGCCAGATGCAAAGACAGTATTCAGTAAATATTTGCCGAGTGAGTGAAGTGCTTGGGCATGGCGGTTGCTTCCTACTGCACGTCCCAGCTTTGTGCACACGGCCTTGCTCTATGTAGTTCCCTCCCATGCATGGAGCCTGCAGCCTCTGCTTCAGACCCTGCTCAGCCGTTTTGAGTCAACCCCCCTGGGGTGTGTGTACAGTTCCGAGGACTCTTTGGATCCTGTAGGCTCAGTCAGTGCCTGCTCACCATTTAGCTGTGGTTTTTACCTCGTTCTGTCACCTGGCAGTGTCCTTTTCTTGCTTTTGAATTTGACTGTATATTCAAACATTTTAAACATTACCCAACATTTGTGTATTTGCAGTGGGAAGAGATTTCTGTGTCTGCCCCATTCTCCTGCCTTGGTCAGACAAGCCCCTTGTCTGTCTGGTTCATAGCTGTGTCACCAGTGCCTAGGACAATCCTTGGCATAGAGGAGGTGCACGGTTAATATTTGTTAAACGAAGGAATTCCCCATTTTGTGGATGAGAAAATGGAGGTCAAGAAGTAAAGGAAAGTCAAATTTCCAAGTTGGTCAGCATCATGGGTACTTGGACTGTCTTTCCATAGGAATCTGGTCGGCAGCCCTGAACGGGGACCTGGGTCGCGTGAGATATTTAATCCAGAAGGCGGCAGACCCTAGCCAGCCTGACTCGGCTGGCTACACCGCTCTGGTGAGCTGGGAGTGGCACAGGTCTAAGAGGGATTGGGGTTTACCTTTGCCTTCTCTCTCCTTTTTTTCTCTCTCTGCAGCATTTCTGTTTTAAGTGTCATTTTAACCTCGTTTTTTTAATCAGTATAAGTGCTTTACATCAATTATTTAATTTCATTTTCATAATCTGTGAGGTAGAAATGATTGAGGAAACTAATGCTAGAAATGAAGATGCTTGCCCAGGTCACCAAGCTGATAGAGGTGGCCCCTGGAGGGTTCAGGCCTCTCACTCTAGGGCCCTATTCTCCACTCCCCACCCTTGTCTCCTGCCTGGTTCTGCTGTCTGACTTCAGTCTCTGTCACCTGCAGCACTACGCCAGCCGCAATGGGCACTATGCCGTGTGCCAGTTCCTGCTGGAAAATGGGGCCAAGTGTGATGCCCAGACCCATGGGGGTGCCACTGCCCTGCACCGGGCCAGCTACTGTGGGCATACTGACATCGCACGTCTTCTGCTGTCACATGGGTCCAACCCCAGGCTGGTAGATGATGATGGCATGACTAGTTTACATAAGGTATGTCCCCTCTCCCTTCAAAGACTTGGTTTTTGTCATTATAAAAGTTATAACATGTTCACCATAGGAAATATGGGGAAACAGAAAAGCATAAAGTAGAAAATTAAAACCATTTGTAATCTCAGTACTCACCTCTCATCACTTTAGTGATTAATGTGTAATTTTTCCGGGATTTTCCTGCGCATGTAAATTGGAATGAAATGCATAGTCATTTTTTTCCCTTAGCGATGTGTCGTGAATGTTTTTCCATGTAATTGTTTATGAAACTTACACCTATTCTCACCTGTCCCTGTGGTTCACTCTCTGTACTGTAGCCAGAGCAATCATTTCATTAAGCTTTCCAACTAGAAACACCTACACGTGGTAAACAGTTTGAAAAGTACAAGATGACATACCGTAAAAATGAGTTTCCCTTCCACCCTGACTCTAGTCCTTCCATCTTCTAAGTCCCTCCCTTAAGGCATCCATTTTTACCCATATCTTAGGCATCTTTGAGAAGCGGCTTATGCAGATTTATGGCATATGTGTGTAAATTTGTTCCTCTCTTGCTGCACTTGATTTTCTCTCACAGTGATGGTTTTAAAAAGCAGTCTGATCCTCTTCCAGAGGCCTCGCCAAGTCCTTACGCTCATTTACTAGGCTTGGGATTAGCCCCTACCTACCTCTCCAGTTTATCTTTTTTTTTCTTTTTTTACTTATTTAAACAACCAGCAACATGATAAAGAATATTCTTGAATCATAGCTTCTGAAACAATTTTGGATGTGAATATTAAATTAGAAAAATTTAAGTATTTGTCTGCATAATTTAGCAACGGAACCTGTGGCTGATATTTTTTGCTATCCACTGAAAATCTGCTCTTTTTTTAAAAGTTATTTTTATTTATAGCTGCTACACAGTATTACGTTAGTTCCAAGTGTACAGCATAGTGGTTGAGCTGTTTCATGTTAGAGCTGTGCCTCTCAAAAGGGCTCTCCAGCCACAGACTAATCTACCTCACTAGCATGTGGCCTGGCCACGCAGCTAGTTCTCAGTTGTAGAAGGAAGACAAGACACACTGGTGAATTCTGTTTCCAGAGATAGCTTATAGCAGTCTTCCGACTCCACACATTCTGCTCCATTGCCCCTGCTGGTAACAGAAAGCTTGGGTGACAGATGCACAGCAAGTCACTGGACTCCAGAAGGACCTGACAGAAAGGTGCTTAGGTGGGAGCAGCATTCTTGACACCTAGTGGCAACAGAGATAAAGTTCTTGTTTTATTATTATTATTATAATTTTTACATCCCACTGATAAATAATACATGTTATTCTTTTTTTTTAATGGGCAGTGGGAGTAGGGATAACACTTTGTATTGGTATTTAGACACTAGTAGATACATTTTATAATGCATGATACCTCTTAGAGGAGGTGTATAAAATAGCCAGCATAGAGGCAGAGAATGGAGTGGCCGGTGGTTGCCAGAGACTGTGGGGAGGGGAGATGGACAGCTGCTGCCAAGTGGGAGTAAGTCTTGGTTGCAGATGGGTCATTGGAGAGTCCGGCTATCCCACACCGCATGTAGTCACAATGTTGTGCTGTACGCCTGAACACTTGTGAGGAAGGCGGGTCTCTGGCAGGTGTTCTTACCACAGTAAAGAGAATGGGGGAAAGGCCACTTCAACAACTAACTTGATTTTTAGGAAGCCAGATATGTAAATATTTCATCGTCTAAGGATTTCGTGATATATTACATTCGTGTGCAGTTCAAGGGAAGATGTAGTAAGTGTTTCCCTCCAGTTTATCTAGAGCTCTCGTTCCCTTGTCCTTTCCATGCAGGCCGTGCTAGTCTTTTTCAGTTTCCTGACACTACTACTCTGGCACTCCAGGACCATATAAATCAGGCTCATCCCCTAGACGCCTCTCCTCTCCTGTTTCTCATCTGGCTTTTTCCGTCCTTCCTTCTAGACCTCAGCTTTTACGTCACACCCTCAGAGAGCCTTCCTGTTCTTCAGACATGAGTTCACCCAGCTGTATGCCTCAAAGCACCCTGCACTTGACTTTTCCTAAGTCTTTTCCCCCTTGAAATTCCCTATTGGAGCATCTTTCACAAGAAACAGTGGGGACTTGACCTTATTAACCATTGTATCCCCAGCACTGAGCCAGGTGCTTGATGAACATGTGCTGAGTGAACAACTAGGTGTTGTTTTGTTTGACGGATCCTTGCCAGTTGGAGAGGCAGACTGCTTATTTCTTAATGGTCTAAACTGGTATTGCTCAGGTGTTTTACTGTCACAAATCACATGGTGGGTGTACAGGCAGGACACTGCTGTGGATGTACCTGGCATCCATATGGCTTGCAGCATATTCTTTTACTTTTAATTTTTGAATAAAAATTATATTTTTATTTTAGTTTCAGGTGTTTAATATTATATTAGTTTCATGTGTACAACATAGCGGTTAGACATTTACATAATTTACGAAGTGATCACCCCTATAAATCTAGTACCCACCTGACACCATACATAGTTATTACAATATTGATTATATTCCCTATGCTGTAGTTTACATTCCCATGACTATTTTTATAATTTCCAATTTGTACTTCTTAATCTCTTCACCTTTTTCACCCACTTCCCCAGCCCCACTCCCATCTGGCAACCATCAGTTTGTTGTCTGTTTCTGTTCTGTTTGTTTCTGTTCTGTTTGTTCCTGTTCTGTTTGTTCATACATTTTGTTTTTTAAATTCTACATATAAGTGAGATCATATGGTATTTGTCTTTCTCCAACTTATTTCACTTAACATAATACCCTCTAGGTCATCCATGAAACCATGGGAAGGTTTCATTCTTTTATATGGCTGAATAATATTTCATTATCTATATGTACCACAGCTTTATCCATTCATCTGTGGATGGGCACTTAGGTTGCTTCCATGTCTTGGCTAATGTAAGTAATGCTGCCATGAACACAGGGATGCACATGTCTTTTCAACTTACTGTTTTTTCTTCAGATAAATACCCAGAAGTGGTATTGCTGGGACATATGGCAGTCCTATTTTTAATTTTTTGAGGACTCTCCATTCTGTTTTCCATTGTGGCTGCACCAATTTACATTCCCACCAGCAGTGCACAAGGGTTCTCTTTTCTCTACATCCTCACCAACATTTGTTTTTGTTGATTTTTTTGAAGGTGTGAGGTAATATCTCATCATGTGGTTTTAATTTGCATTTCCCTGATGATTAGTGATGTTAAGCATCTTTTCATATATCTATTGGCCATCTGTTTGTCCTCTTTGGAGAAATGTATTTTTACATCTTCTGCCTGTTTTTTGCTTAGATTTGTTTGTTTTATCAGTGTTAAGTTGTATGAGTTCCTTATGTATTTTGGATACTAATCTGTTATCGGATATATCATTTGTGAATATCTTCTCCCATTTAATAGGTTACCTTTTTGTTTTGTCAATGGTTTCCTTCGCTGTGCAAAAACTTTTTAGTTCAACGTAGTCTCATTTGATTTTTGCTTTTGTTGCCCTTGCCCAAAGAGACATATCAGAAAAAATATTACTAAGAGCAATGTCAGAGAATTTACTGCCTATATGCTTCTAGAATTTTTATGGTTTCAGGTCTTATATTTATAAGTCTTTAATCTATTCCGAGTTTATTTTTGTATATGGTATAAGAAAGTGGCCTAGTTTTTTTTGTTTTGTTTTGTTTTTTTTGCCAGTTTTCCCAGCACCATTTGTTGAAAGACTGTCTTGACCCCATTGTATATATTCTTGCCTCCTTTGTGATAGATTAATTGACCGTGTGTGTGTGTTTCTTTCTGGGCTCTTTATTCTGTTCCATTGAGCTATGTGTCTCTTTTTGTGCCAATACTGTGCTTGTTTGATTACTATAGCTTTGTGTATAGTTTGATATCAGGTGGTGTGATACTTCTTGCTTTCTCTTTCTCAAGATTTCTTTGGCTATACACATGCCATTGGTAGTTTAATAGGAATTGCATTGAATCTGTATATTGCTTTAGGTAGTAAGGACATTTTAACAATATTAATTCTTCCAATCCATGAGCAAGGTATATCTTTTCATTTATTTGTATCTTCTTCAGCTTTTTTTATTCAGTGTCTTATAGTTTTCATAGTACAGGTCTTTCACCTCTTTTGTTAAAGTTATTTCTAGGTATTTTATGCTTTTGATGCAATTGTAAATGGGATTGTTTTCTCAGTTGCTCCTTTGATCGTTTGTTATTCTATAGGAACACAACAGATTTCCGTATATTGATTTTTGTATCCTGAAACTTTGCTGAATTCATTTATCTGTTCTAATAGTTTTTTGGTGGAGTATTTAGGGTTCTCTCTCTATATAGTATTATGTCATCCTCAAATAATGACAGTTTTACTTCCTTTCCAATTTGAATGCCTTTTATTTCTTTTTCTTGTCTGATTGCTATGACTAGGACTTTAATACTGTGTTGAATAGAAGTGATAGTGGGCATCCTTATTCTATTTCTGATCTTAGAGAAGAATCTTTCAACTTTTCACCACTGAATATGATGTTAGCTGTGGGTTTGTCATATGTGGCCTTTATTATATTAAGGTATGTTCCCTCTATACTCACTTTATTGAGGGTTTTTAATCATAAAGGGATGTCAAATTTTGTCAAATGCTTTTTCTGCATCTGTTGAGATGATCATATGTTTTTTTCCCTTCATTTTGTTGATATAATGTATCATGTTGATTGGGATGTTGAACCATCCTTGCATCTCTGGGATAAATCCCACTTGATCACAGTGTATCATCCTTTTAATATATTGTTGAATCTGGTTTGCTAATATTTCGTTGAGAATTTTTACATCTTATGTTCATCAATATTGGCCTGTAATTTTCTTTTTTTATAATGTATTTGTCTGGTTTTGGTATCAGGTAATGCTGGGTTTGTAGAATAAGCTTGGAAACATTCCATCCTCTTTAATTTTTTGAAATAGTTTAAGAAGAATAGGTATCGTTTCTTCTTTAAATGTTTGGTAGAATCACCTATGAAGCCGTCTGGTTCTAGACTTCTGGGAAGTTTTTTGATGGCTGCTTCAATTTTATTGCTAGTAATCAGTTTGTTTAGATTTTCTATTTTTTTTCTGGTTCAGTCTTAGAAAGTTGTATGCATCTAGCAATGTATCCATTTCTTCTAGATCGTCTAGTTCATAAGCACATAATTATTCATAGTATTCTTTAGTGATCCTTTGTATTTCTGTGTTGTCAGTTGTAACTTCTTTCACTTATAATGTTTATTTAGGCTTCTCTCTTTGTGAGTTTAGCTAAAGGTCTGTCAGTTTTGTTTTATCTTTTCAAAGAACTAGCTCTTAGTTTCATTGATGTTTTCTATCATTTTTAAATCTTTATTTTGTGTATTTTCAACTGTGATCTTTATTATTTCCTTCTTTCTACTTACTCAGTTTTGTTTGTTCTTTATCTAGTTTCTTTAGGTATAAAGTTAGATTGTTTATTTGGGATTTTTCTTGTTTCTTGAGGTAGGCCTATATAGCTCTGAACTTCTCTCTTAGAACTGCTTTTGCTGCATCCTGTAAACTTTGGAAAGTTGTATTTTTTATTTGTCTCAAGGTAGTTTTTGATTTCCTGTTTGATATCCTCTTTGATCCACTGGTTGTTTAGTAATATGTTGTTTAGTCGCCGTGTATTTTTTGTTTTCCAGTTTTCTTCTTGTAGTTAATATCTAGTTTCATGCCATCGTGATTGGTTAAGACTCTTGATATGATTTTAATTTTCTTGAATTTATTCACAA
>NW_024344433.1:1354832-1479418 GCF_902729225.1 Pteropus medius
TATATATATATATAGGTGCACCTGTGTTACGTACGTAGATAGATATTTACAATTGTTATACCCTTTTCTTGGATTGGCCCCTTTTTCATTATGTAATCTTCTTTTTTGTTGTTTTTTACATTTTTTGTTTTGAAGTCTATTTTGTCAGAGTATTGCTACTCCAGCTTTATTTTCATTTCTTATTCGCATGAAATGTCTTTTCCCATACCTTCACTTTCACTCTGTATGTCAATTTGATGTGAAATGGGTCATGGTTTTTAATCCATTCAGCCACCCTATGTCTTTTTATTAGAACATTTAATCCATTTACATGTAAATCATGATTGATAAGTATGTACGTTTACATTTTATTAATTGTTTTTTGGTTGGTTTTGTAGTCTCCTATTTCGTTCCTCTCTTGATCTCTTCCCTTGTGGTTTGCTGATTTCCTTTGTTCTTTTGTTTGGGTTCCTTTCTCTATATTTTGTGTATCTTTTATAGGTTTTTGATTTCTGGTTACCATGAGGTTTATGCATTTCATTCTATATTTATAGCCATTCATTTTAAGCTGATAGGCATTTATAGTCTCATATATTCTAAAAGGATAACATTTTTAACGCCACCAAGCTTTATGTTTTAATGTCATATTTTAGGTCTTTTCATTTTGTGTATTTCCTAACTACTCATGGTTTTCATAGAGTTGGTACTTTTGCCTTTTTACTTTTATTGTAGCTTTTAAATGTCTGTGTTTATTAAGTATTTGCCTTTACTTGTAGATTTTTTTTCCTTTCATATTGTTTTATTTCTGGTTATGGCCTTCCTTTTCTGTTTAAAGCAGACCCTTTAATATTTCTTGTAAAGCTGGTTTAATGTTGATGAGCTCCTTAAGTTTTTGCTTGTCTGGGAAACTCTTCATCTCTCACTTCAATTATGAATGATAACTTTGCTGGTGAAGTATTCTAGGTCGTGGGTTCCTTCCTTTCAGTACTTTAAATATGTCCTGCCACTCTCTTCTGCCAAGCAGTCAGCCTTATGGGGTTTCCCTTGTATGTGACTTGTTTTCTTCTTGCTGCCTTTAAGATTGTCTCTTTAACTTTTGCTGTGTCTTGATGTGGGCCTCTTCAGGCTCACCTTGTTTAGGACTCTCGTGCTTCCTGGATCTGGGTGTCTGCTTCCTTCCCCAGGTTAGGGAAGTTTTCAGCCATTACTTCTTCAAATAAACTTTCTGCTCCTTTTTTTCTCCTTCTGGGATTCCTGTAATGTAAATATTTGTGCGCTTGATGTTGTCTCAGAGGTCCCTTAAACTGTATTCAATTTTTAAGTTCTTTTTTCTGTTTTGATTGTTTGATTTCCACTAGTCTGTCTTCCAGGTGGCTGATCCATTCTTTTGTGTTAACCTGTTGTCAATTCCTTCTATTGTATTTTTCATTTCAGTTATTGTATTCTTCAGCCCTGCCTGGTTCTTTGTTACACTTTCTAACTCTGTCAAAGTTCACCCCAAGTTCTTTTATTCTGCTCTGAAGTTCAGTGAGCATCCTTATGACCATTTCTTTGAATTCTTTATCAGGTAAATTCCTTATCTCCATTTCATTAGTGTTTTTTTCTGGGGATTTTTCTTGTTCATTTTCTCATTTTGTTTGATTTTCTATGTTTGTTAATATGAATTAGACAAAATAGCTATCTCTTGTAGTCCTGAAAATGTGGCCTTGTGTAGAAGCAACCTCTGTGCAGGCTGTGCGCACCAGGTGGGTTTGGCAGGCCAGTGGGAGTCATTCGGGTGCTGACCTGCCAGGCTGATGTGGCTCCGGGTGGGGAGGCCAGGTGTGTGTGGTGACAACTCTTGCTTGATCCTTTTGTTCAGAGCCAAAATGGGCCCCGAATGGTGTGGCTGGGGACACGCTATGGCAACCTTGCAGGTAGGCCAGAGCGCCTGGATAGAGTCCCACTTGTCCTATGGAGGTGATGGAGGTGGAGGAGGACACAAACGATGGAGCTCACTGGCCTCTCCAAACCTGGAGAACTCCTGTAGATGATGGATGGCTCTTGCAGGTCCCCAACTTCTCTCACAGTTTCTCCATGACTGCCCTCTGTTGTCTCATGAGGAGCTGCTCTCTGTATGTGGGCATGTGTCTCAGTGTGCTCCATAGAGGGAAGCCCAGCATCCCTGCTGCTGCCATCTTGGACCTTTCTTTTTTTTTTAAAAAAAAGAAACTACTTTCAATCATTGGTACTTTCATTTGCAAAAATTACTTGGAGCGTATCTCGCAACTGCTTATAACAAACTACTGTCTGGATTGAGGCAACAGGATTGAGAGCCTGAGTCCACACTCAAGAGGACCTGCTAGAAAAGATTCAGATTCAACTTTGAAATGGTGGTCGCTACTATTAATTTCGATACCTCTCAAAGGCCCCCATCATCCGCCAGTGTGTCTGTTGATCCCCAACCTTTTGGCACCAGGGACCAATGCTCCTATAAGAATCTAACACCTGATGAACTGAGGTGGAGCTGAGGCGGTGATGCTAGCACTGGGGAGTGGCTGCAAATACAGATGAAGCTCCACTTCCTCACCCGCCACTCATCTCTCCTGCTGTGCAGCACTATCAGTATGGTCCATGGCCCGGGGGTTGGGGACCCCTGATGTAAATCACTTAACTCTGTTATTTTTTGAGGATCATCTATCTCAAAAAAGATGAGAAAGCTGGGATCCTGGGTCCATTTTTCTCTGCTCCTCTGGAAGTTCCCACAGGGCAGGGACTGTGTCTGATGTCTCTTGTGTCCATGGTGCTTAGCACCCTGTAGGTGATCTGGATGTTTGTAAAAGATACTTAGAGACCCAGGGTTCTGTACTTGTCTTCAGTGTACAGCCTTGACAAAGAAGAAGGTCACTGAGCAAAGAACACAAGCTAGCCACCACAGTGGCACTAGAGTACTCCACCCTTTCATGTGTGAGCCAGTGAGGTTGGGTAGCAAGTAGGGGAATCCGCTCCAGCAGCCAGCATTTCCTTTTCCACGAGACCTTTGTTAGGACCAAGAGATCTGCAGAAGTGGAGCAAGAAAGCAGGTCCAATCAGGTGTGGCTTTTGATTCAAGCCTCTCTCTCCACAGGCTGCTGAGAAGGGTCACATGGACATCTGCTCCCTCCTATTACAACACAGCCCAGCCCTGAAGGCCGTCCGAGATCGGAAGGCACGACTAGCATGTGACCTGCTACCCTGCAACAGTGACCTGCAGGACCTGCTAGCCAGCTGAATCACCACCCTTCTGCTTCAGGCTGCCATGCAAGGGTACACAGACGAGGTCTTCACACCCCTGGCTTGGTCAGCATTTATGGTGCAGGGTGGGAAACTGAGGCCCACACACCCATTTTGGCCACTGGAAGTAAGGGAGTATATTTGATGGGGCTGCAAGTGCTGAAGCCTGGACAGATGCTGCTGCTGCTCTAAATGAGTTCAGGTGGAACCATCTATCTGTTTGGAAAAAATAAAGTTCTATCCTTACCTCATCTCACGTACAAAATTAAATTTCGAGTAGATTTAAAGACCTAAATTAAAAAACACAAAATGATGTATTAGAAGAAGCTATGGAATATATGAAACAAAAGCTGCTTTCTAGCCGAGTGACCCTGGCGAAAGTCACTTTACCCATCTGTCCCCGTTTCCTCATCTGTAAAATGAGAAAGATTATATAGTAGGCCCCTCCAAGGCATCGTGGGGATTAAATGGGTGGGTAGATGGCAAGCACCACAGAGGGTACCTAGCACGTTATGAGCAATGTGTCAGAGCGTTCATATCCTCAAAACCTGATCAGCACTTGTTTTTTAAACCATAATCTTTTTTATCAATTTGATAGATTTAAAAATGCTGTTGCTTTATTTTGCATTACTGATTATTAGTGAGGCTGAACACCTGTCTTCTGTGAACTTCCTGTTTATCCCCTTTTTCCTATTAAATTTTTTTTCTTTTTATTGATTTATAGTTTATCCTGGACAGTGATCCTATGTTTTATATATGTACATATATTTCTCCCCCCACTCCACTCTTTCATTTTGTCACTTGTCTTCGTTGGTATCTGTGGAAATTGGTATAGCCACTTGTAGATGGCAGTATCTATTAAAATTTAAGTGAACATGGCCAATAATTTGATTTTTCTGTAGCTACCTAGAGAAATATTCATCCATGTCAACAAAGATGGCTTTTCACAGAGGCGTTTACAAAGATGTGCATGGGATGTAATGTAAAAAAAAGCGGGGGAGCTGACCAGGGCCCCCCCGATAGCCCATGTCGTGTGAGTGTGCTGTGACGGAATGGTCTGCTGATGGGGGAGCCTTCTGGGTGGTGGGTAGTGTGATGCCTCGTAAAGCATGTCTGTAGACATGTCTGCACAGAATTATAGATAAGAGCAGAGATGTAGCAAACTGTGCCCGTGGTTCCCTGGCCACTGTGGTGGAAGTGTTTAGGGGATCGTCTTGAGCTTTATTTGCTATGTTTGGATTTTTTTACGAGGAGTAATTTTTTTGTAAGTCAGTTAATACTAGTGAGTTTCATGTGGAAGAAACTTTTTTTTGCTGAGAATTTCAGATGAAACCTGTCCGGGAGCGTAGAGTTGGAGGCAGTGGTGGACAGAGGCCAGAGCTCACGTCAGACTTCTCCTGTCTGCTCACCTCACTGGAGTCTAGGCTGCCCTTCCCTTCCTTTAACCAAAGGCGAGAAGCCCTTTAACAAGACACCCCGAGGCGTGAGGACTGAGTTTGTTTAAAAAGCTCTGTCTCAGAATTGGCAAGTGCTTACCACACCAGCCAGCCAACTGTGGGGGAAGACTGTTGGCAGCCCTTAGGGCCCGGGGCTGTCCTTGACCCGCAGTCCCCTCTCATTTTGGTCATCTCTGCTCATATTGCTCCGATTCTGGAGTCTTATTTACTGGCTATCAGATTTCTTTTCAAAGGTCAAGGTAAAGTTCAAGGCACAGCTTTCTAAAGGGCATGTTGGCATCTTAGGAAGAATTAGGAAGATTGACTGTAGCTTGTGGCGGGTTGCTTTGTGATGGAATTAATGGTTAATATTGTGTGCTTGGCCTTGGAGCAGATGTCTGCCTGACTTTCCTCATGGAAGGGCACACCTCACGCCCAGGAGAGCACCTGGCAGAGACCCGCACATGGGTCATGGAGGGGTCTTCAAGGCCTGAGGTGCTCTCTACAGGCTGGACTTGGCCCCTGATGTAGGAGTTTAATACGCTGGCCCTCAGAGTGGTGAGGGAGAAGTAGGGGCACCTGGGAAGGAAGCCACCAAGCATAGGGGGCAGCCTTGAAAGTGGCTGGTAGCTGGGGAGTCCATTGAAACGCAGTTCCTCCTGTGGGAGCTGTGAGGGTTCCTGGGGCGGAGGTTAGCCTCCTGGCCCTATCCTCCCAGTCCTCTAGGGATTAGGCTGGGCCTCTCGGGGTCTCAGGTGGCCTGACCTAAGCGACGTAGAGGCTCACACTTGACTCTTTCACAAATGGTGTCTAGACTTAGGAGGGTGGGAACTGTTCCCCCCTGAATGCAGGCCAGTACCCAGGCAGCGCTGGGCAGGTGGGGGGTGGCACACGTGCAGGATATGCATGTCTGAAGATGCACCTGACACTGCTCAGGACAGCCCCTCCTGCCCCTGTGGGCTGCAGGCCCATGCTGGTATTTTGGTGGGTGTGACAGAGCCACAGAGTCATCTGACCCAAGCAAGCATAAGCCTCTGTCCTGCCCTGCCTGTCTCCAGGAGACAGCTCCCCCATAAAAGGGCTCACAGTTCAGCTCCCCTCACTGGGGGAATTGAGAGCAGGGGGGACCATGGATGTTGTTAGTGTCCAGCAGTTGGTAAGGATGTGGGCAGATGGGCGGGAGGCTGGGCAGTCATCTGGGCTGAACAAGTTGGGCAGGCAGGTCCTGTGGTCTGGGATCCAGTTTTTTGGAGCAGAAATGCACGGTTCTTGTCGGTCTACCAGGTTCTTAATGCAGTGGTGGAAAAGGGGGTGACATGAGGGCACAAGAGGGAAACTAGGTGGGAAAGATGGTGGGTAGTGGTGACATGAAAATCTTGGAATTTAGGGATTTTTGTCCTGGACTGTGATGGCAAAAGAAGAACAGGAAGTGGCAAGTTACCTTGGAAGGCACACGCGTGGCTGGGTCTAGGTTTAGCTCAACACCTGGGAAAGCTATTGCTCTGGTAATGGGCCTGGCTGCCTTTGTTGGGGAGGGAGAGGAAGGGCGCCTTTGAGTTCCCTGGGCATTGAAAGGAACGGTGTGACATCAGTGACACCTTGGGAAATGTTTTTGGTGAGGTGGGGCGTGGGAGGCCCAGGATGTCACAATGCCTGGCTGGTCCCAGCAGGTAGAGCCTCAGCAGGATGGGCTATAGGGCACAAGTGTTAGGTCACCAGCATTTGAAAGGGAACACGGTTCCATGGCCAGAGGCCCCAGGCTCTACCACCCTGGCATTTCAGCTTCTCTGCCCCACAGCACGCTCATTCCTCAGTGTTTCCAGCCCCTGGCATCCTTGGGGTGGGCCAGGGAGGGAGAGCAGAATGGAGTGTTGTGCGGCGGGTTCTACCCAAGCCTGGCTCTGTGAGGGCAGTGCTAGTTCCAAAAGAACAGCCTCCTGAAGAGCCAAGATTTGAACCAAGGGGTTCTGAATTTTACCCAGGAGGCATCTCTTCTGTCCCTTGAGCTTGGGGTCAGGTGGCAGTTGTGGCATGATCTGGTAGGAATGCAAGGTCAGCAACCCCTGAGGGAAGTTGAGGTGTCATATGTCCTGAACTCCCCTGGACATGGGCCCAGTGATATAAATAGATATGGGGTCATGTCCCTGACCCTGTGTCCTTACTGTCAGGAAAGGGAAGTGGCAGCTGCTGAGAGCCAGCAGCAACCTTGAGCATCAGGAAGCATGCCAACACCACTGGCCCAGAAGCTTTGAGAAGGGTCAGGTGGCTTTCAAACCACCAACCTGTGTCGGTCAGCTTTTGTCAGGACACCCACTGCACAGCTGCATTCTCTAATGTTCCTCCTGGTTTCTTCTTGATCCTTGCCCTGTCCCTCCAGGTAAGTGGAGTAAGAAAGAAAAGGAAGGAGTTGGGATGTGGCCATGGAGTCCCTGGACCCGGAGGCTGGCCCAGCGGCTGCAGGCAGGGGCCCCAGGAGGCCGAGGCCCGGGAGAGGCAGAAAGCAGAGGAGGAGAAGAGGCGGAGGGTGAGTGAGGGGCCGGGCAGGCGAGAGAGACGGGACTGGAACGAGCCTTCCCCCAGGCCCCGTGACCACAGCTAATGGCTGGTATGGTCTTTTCTACCTCCTGTCCAGCTTGAGAAATTTAACAGTTCCAGATTTAATCTGGAGAACCTGGCGTACTTGGAAAACTTGATTCAAAGACAAAGGGAAAAACGACGGAAGCGCAGAGTCCCCCCCAGGGCACCCGAGCCCTTGGTCAAGGTGGGTGTGGAGCTGGGCGATGGGGGCATTTGCCCAGGACTGGAGGTCCTGTCCTGGTGGGAGGCCAGAGTAGAGACTGATGGCCACACCCACACAGCAGCACCTGATGTCCACCCCAGAGACCTCCCACCCACCCATATGTGGTCACTGGGGTGGTACCAGGCTCGGCTCAAATAGTTCTGAGGCTGGAGTCTGACATCAGGTTGGGGGTGCCCCTTCTGAGGCCATGAGGGAGGGTCTGTCCTGGGTCCTGGGGGTTGGCAGCAAAGTTCAGTGTTTCTTGGCTTGTGGACACGTCACCCCAATCGTTGCCTCCATGTTCACATAGCTTCCTCCCTGTGCATCTCTCTCTCCAAATGTCCCCTTCCAATAAGGACACCAGTCAGATTAGGGCCCAGCCTATTCCAGTATGACCTCATCGTAACTAATTACAGCTACAGTGACTATTTCCAAACAAGCTCATGTTCTGAGGTCTAGAGTCAGGATTCAGCATGTAAATTTGGGGAGCACAAGCTAACCAATAACCCCTGCTCCCCCACCAATGCCTGTTCACTCAGAATCTCTTGGGGGTGGGTTTTTAAAAACCTATTTGTACAAGCTAACAGCATCTCTGTAGGGACACCATGGCGGGGCTGGTGAAGTAGTGACGGCCTGGAGGACTGCAGCTTGGGGAGTGATTTTACCTTGCCCTTAACTTACCCAGCCACAGCCCCAGGCCCAGCTAGAGCCCATGGACCTGCACACATTCCTGAAGGCAGCTGCTGAGAACCAAGAGGCTCTGATTGACAAATACCTGACAGATGGAGGGGACCCCAATGCCCATGACAAGGTAGGGTGGCAGGCCGATCAGACAGCAGCTCAGCAATAGGACACTGTCCTCAGCATGCTCTCCCTAACCTGCGGGCCCAGGGCTTTTCTACTCTATGGGGCGTGAGTTCCCAGGTGCCTCCTGAGCCTGGAGGGAGGGGCCCTTCGTGTGATGAGGGAGCCGGCAGCACCGGGACCGGGGTCAGGGGGTGAGACCTTGAGGTGTGGCCATGTTCCCTCTGCCTAACCAACCTCCCATCTCCACCACCAGCTGCACCGCACAGCCTTGCGCTGGGCCTGTCTGAAGGGTCATGGCCAGCTTGTGAATAAGCTGTTGGAGATGGGGGCTGCTGTGGACGCCCATGACTTGGTAAGAACTGGGGAAGGCCTGTTCCCCTAGCAGGCGCCCTGCCCAGTGTGCCGTGCGCCGCAGGGCTTTGGCGGTTTTGCTTTGCAGCTGGACAGAACACCTGTGTTTCTGGGCCTGCCGTGGAGGGCACCTGGACATCCTCAAACAGCTGCTTAACCAGGGGGCACAGATCAACTCCAGGGACAAGGTGAGGACACACCATGGGGGCTCTGTCAGGAGCAGGCGGCATCACTCGGGGCTGACACTGCTCCCAAAGGAAGCACAGCACTTTGAGGCTGGGCTTGGGCCTCTCCACTCAGGAGCCACGGCAGCTCTCACTCGCCCCTCAGATCTGGAGCACGCCGCTGCATGTGGCCGTGGGCATGGGACACTGTGAGTGCCTGGAACACCTCATCGCATGTGGAGCCCGCATTGATGCACAGGACAAGGTAGGAGCTTGCTCTGGCAGTTTCAGCATGGCACAGTGACTATGAGGGAGCCTGAGCTCAGTGACAGCACCTGCTGACGCAACTCTTTCCAGGGCTGGGGAGGTTAGAAGGGTGATGTCCTTTTAAAACATTTTTATGGTGACATTGGTTAACAAAATCCAGTAAGTTTCAGGTATACAATTTAACAGTAAGGTGCATATATATGTATATTTATATACATGTATGTGTATATATATATACACACACACATATGTGTGTGTGTGTGTGTGTGTGTGTGTATACATATAGTTAATTTGCATTGTGTTCACTGCCCAACATCCCTTCTTGAAAGGAAGGAGACACAGCACTCCACAAGGCTGTGCGGCATGGCCACTACAGAGCCATGAAGGTGCTGCTGCTCTATGGGGCTCAGCTAGGCGTGCAGAACCAGGTGAGTCCCCAAGGCCCTGGGCTCTGCACCGGAGTGGCTGGGGTGCCTGAGAGGAGGACTAACCCAGCATCTTGTCCCCAGGCTTCTGTGACCCCGGTGCAGCTGGCACGAGACTGGCAGCAGAGCATCCGGGAGGCTCTGCAGGCCCATCTGGAACACCCTCGCACCTGGTGCTGACGGCCAGCCTGCAGGGCCACTCACAGCTACCATTCCGTCCCTGTGTCCTCACATCCCTCTGGTTCTGACCTTCAGCCTCCGGGGAGTGGCTCAGAGCCCTAGCCCCATCTGGCTTCACGTTTCAAGGGAAACCCACTTCCTGCAAGTCGTAAGCTAGGAAAGGCTGATGCAGAACCCTAGGAGGACAGGAAACAAGGTCCAGACGAGGGACAGTGGAGTAGCCTGGGAACCCGGAATGGAGCTGAAGCCGTCATAAGCCCCCATCTAGGAACTGGCTTCTGCCCCTGCCTCCTCACAGGCATTCATTTCCTGTCGGGTAGTGACTCAGCTGACAGCTTACAGCTGCCATCCAGGCCACAGGCACAGGCATTTCTGGGACCGACGCCTTCAGGCGGGTTCTCAGGGACTCCCTATCAGCAGCAACCCTGGTGGCATCTGGAGTGGCTCTTGACAACCTTGGTCTCAGGGACTCTGGTGGTGGGTCTGGAGGGGGCTGCTCAGCGGGCCTGAGGCCCCACTACAGAAGCCCAGTATACACCTGGGTGCTGCAGGAACCCTGAGACTGAGGAGCAGGAGCCAATACTGCCTTTAGGGATCCCAGTGCCCACTGAGAACAGCTGTTCTTGTCAGCCAGCTGGTGGCTCTCCTTGTGGGAGAAGTGCATTGGGGTGGTGGCCCATGACCCTGTGTTGCCTCAGGCACCAACGCCGCCCTGGACCTGGGGCTTGAGACCCCACCTGGACCTACAGCCGCCCCACAGCCACTGAACAGTGATGCGTTTAGGACCCAACTTCAGACAAGCTCTCCTAACAGATCCTTCTTTCTGTCCTTTATGCTACAAGTTGTGCTGGTGTAGACATGCTTCTGGCAGGGCTGGGTCCTTAAATGCCAGAAAGTGAATCTTAAAGAATTTGGCCCTAAACAGAGCCATAGGCTGAGAGATGGGCTACAGATGAAGCATTAGCCCCTCTCACATACATAAGGCACCTGTTGATGCCCATGTGTAGCAGTTACTTTTAGTCTAACGTTGGTAGCCTTTTCAGGCCAAGAACAAGACTGGAATTTACTGTGCGAAAAAGCTAACTAGAGCCCCACACCTTCCCTTCCCACAGGCAGCCCCTGCCCTGTGGGGAGAGCAAGCGTTCACCCATAGGGCCATTGGAGAAATGGGTACTCTAGTCCATGGAGAAGACGACTCCCCATCTAGAAAGTGGGGACACAAAGTGACAAAAATACTTTTTATACACATCAATTTTAATTTTGTGTCAATTAAAATTGGTTGGTTATCCATCACAGCCAAGTCATCTGGGAGGGGCCAGGCCACCGGGCCCAAGGCCTCATCTTCCTCAGCAGCCAAGCGCAAGCCTGTTACCCTGCCACCTGACAGCAAAGTGGGCAGCGTGCAGTGGGCAGCCTAGGCACTTGGGCCCTGCACTCAAAGCATTTGCTCAGAGATGGGCAAGTTCAAAGAGCAGTGGTTCTCAGCCAGAAACACGGGAGAAAGTTTTAAAAGTCCTGATATACAGACAAGTCAGAATCCCTGGGGTGGGACCCAGGTGTCAACATTTTCATCCAGACCACAGGCTTGTCTATGTAGAAAAGCCTAAGGAATCTACAAAAACCACCAAGAGTAAGGGAGTTTAGTTTAGCAGGACCTCAGCATATAGAGCAGACACACAAACTCTACATATTAGCAATGACTGTGTGAACACCAAATTTAAACAGCACCACTTACAACTGCTCTTGAAATGAAATACTCAGGTGTAAAGCTAACAAAGCATGTATGCTAGCCACTACAAAGTGCTGATGGGTGAAATCAATGAAATTAGATCAAACAAGAATGCAATCAAGCAAGACTTACCGTATTTATGGGCTGGAAGAGGCAATATAGCAAAGATGTGAGTTCTATGATAAACAGGTTTAACGCAGTTCATGCCAAAATCCCAGCAAGATTTTTTGAGAACATAGGTAAGATTATTTTTAAATTTATAGCTAAAACAATTTTGAAAGAATCAAGAGTCTACCCAATTTAAAAATTTACTAAAGGCACACCTTAGTGACACTGGTTTCAGTTCCACATCTCAGCAATAAAGCAACACAACTCCTGTGAAGTGCAGTAAAACAAGGTCTGCCTGTGTACAGCTAAAGTAGTGACAGTGTGGTGCTGACAGAGGGATAGACATGAATCAGTGGAACAGATCACAACCCAGAAACGAAAATATACCCGATTTTTGACAAAGGTGCAAAAGTTAAGTCAATGGAGGAACAAAATGGGTCTGGAGCAGCCAGACACCTATAGGCTAAAAAAAGAATGATGTCAGCATCATGGAGTGAGAAGGCCCCTTGGTTTCTCCTTTTAAAGTTACAAGTCAAATAGCTATAATTCAACAAAAGATTCTCTGCTTAACGCACAAATGTCTGAGAGCCCACAGTGAGACTTCTTAAGGTGAGTGTATGGCGGCAAGCAGGAAGGCATGACAGGACAGACAGGGCCACAGATGTGGAATGGTGCCCGCCGTGGCCCCAGCTGACAGCAGCTGGGAAGTAAGGCTGCACTCCTCCCATGACAGCCTGGAGAGACAGAAGCAACATTCCTGAATAGCAGGTTCCAACTGGACCAAACCAAGCTATGACACAATATGACAGTCTGGTAGCAACAGCCTAGCAGCCACCATTACTAACAAAGTAAAGCCACGGACTTGTGACCACCCCCCCACCCCCCACCTACCCAGGAGACACCTTAGACAGTACAATATGGCTGGCACCTTCTGGTTATAAGGAGGCAGCATCAGGAACTCATAGGTCCAAAGTCCCATTGCCTGCCACATCTGTGTTACCATGGGATGGTACCCTGCAACCAAGGTGACCTGGACACAGGAGGACAGCCTCCTTGGGGACTACAGGGCATTTTCCATAACTGAGGCAACACTGCCCCACAGGTGCCAGTACAGCCAGTAGAGAAAACAAACCCTTGTGCTTTACCACCACCTACTGGAAAGCAAAAGACACGCCTACTCATCAACCTGCCATAAAAAGAGCTCAGCGCCTCATGATCAGGCAGAGAAACAGCCCACGAAGCACCACAAATAACCATGGTAACAAAGTAGCTCAGCAAGAAAATCCAGAACTGAACTCAAAGGCATGGAAGGCTGCAATTTAAATGATAGAGAATTCAGACTGCACAAAAAATTCCATGAGATACAAGAAAACTCAAAGGCAGTTCAGTGAGCTCAGGAATAAAAACAACAAACAAAAAGTACTTTACCAAAGAGATTGAAACTATAAAAAAGAACCAAACAAATTCTGGATCTGAAGAACTCAATAAATGACATGAAAAATGAATTAGAAAGCATTCATCCCAGATGGAAGAGAGAAGTAGCAAGCTCAAAAACAAATCTAAAAATTAGAACTGAGAGTTTAAAAAAATGAAAAAACTCTACAAGAACTACATGACTCCATCATAAAGAGCAGCATAAGCATAACAGGTATACCAGAAGACAAGCGAGGGAGGAGCGAACAGCATATGCAAACAACCAGTAAGAACTTACCAAACCTATAGAAAGAGCTGGGTCCTTGAATTCAAGAAGCTAACAGAAAAACGTACTTATCTCAGTGCAAAAAGACCTTCTCCGAGACATGTTATATTAAACTGTCAAAAATTAATGACAAAGGAATTCTCAAGGCAGCCAAGGGGGTAAAAGGCTGTAACCTACAAAGGAAACCCCATTATCATCAGATTTTTCAGCAGAAACCTTACAAGACAGGAAAGTGGAATGAAGTATTTAAAATATTGAAAAAAAAAAAAAGAAACCACCAGCCAAGAATATACCCAGCAAAGTTCTTTAGGTAGGAAAGAGAAATAAAGGCTTTTCCAGACATACAGAAGCTGAGAGGATTCACCACAAGACCTGCATTACAAAAGTGTTGAAAGGAGCTCATCTACCTGAGACAAAAGGGTAAAAGTGCACACAACTGTAAGATGACAGAAAGGAACGGGAAACAGCAACTCTTTCAGAATAGAATATTATAACACAAAGGTTAAAGAGAAAAAAACATTTTTTTAAAAGACTATGACTTCTGCAATTTGGAAATGAACACAGCATAAAAAAAGGTAACTTGTAATAATAAAAACTGAGGAGAGGGTAAAAAGACTGAACTTGCACAAGTGAATGAAGATGCAGTCAGAAGAAAAAGGACTATAGTATGAAACCTTTTACATAAACCTAAAATGGTAACCGCAAAAATAAAAATCTAGAGCTGAGGCTTGTAACCAAAAAAAAAAGGAAACAAAAACATAAAAAACCACTAAACAGAAACACAAGATAAAAGAAACAATGGAGACACAGAGCAACCAGAAAACAAGATAAAAAGACAACAGTAAGTAAGCCCTCTTCTATCAATGTCGCCCTGAATGTAAATGGAATGAACTCACTAATCAAAAGGCACAGAGGAGCAGGATGGATTAAAAAACAAGACCCAACTAGATGCTGCTTCAGGAGATCCAACTCGGCTACAAAGACACAGGCTCAGAGTGAAGGGGAGGAAAATGATACTCCAAGCAAATAGCATTCAGAGAAAAGTGGGTATAGCCATACTTATATCAGACAAAATAGATTTCAAGATTAAAAAAAAAAAGATGAGAGACAAAGATGGGCATTTTATAATGATAAAGGGGACATAATGCTTATCAACATATATACACCCACACTGGGAGCACCAAAATACGTAAAGCAACTATAACTAAAGGGAGAAACTGACAAAAATATACTAATGAATAGTAGCAGACCCCACTGACAGCAATGGATAGATCACCCAGACAAAGTCCGTGAGGAGATATCAGCCTTAAACGACACAACAGACCAAATGGACCAAAATGACAAAATATACATTCTCTTTAAGTACACATGGAACATTCTCAAAGAGACCATATGTTTGGGCACAAAACTAGTCTCAATAAATTTAAGAAGACTGAAATCACACCAAGCATATTTTCTGACCACAACCGTATAAAACTGGAAATTACAAGAAAGCTGGGAAAGCCACAGATATGTGAAGATTAAACAACATGCTCCTGAACAATGTTTGAGTAAAGAAGAAATAAAAGATCAAAAGATACAGAGACAAATGAAGGTGACAACACTGACATACCAAAACTTTGGTGATGCAGCAAAAGTGGAACTAAGACATTACAAGCCTACCTCAATAAACAAGAAAAATCTCAACCTAATATTACACTTTAAAGAACTAAACAAATGAAGCTCCTAGTAGAAGGAAGGAAATAATAAAAATTAAAGAAAAAATTTAACAAAGAACTGATTCTTTGAAAAGATAAAATTAAACCCCAAAAGACTAAGGAAAAAATAGAAAAAAAAACAAATAAAATTAGAAATAAAAGAGAAGTTACAACGAACGTGAGAAATACAAGAATACTATGAAAGGCTATACGCCACCAATTTGGATAACCTAGAAAAAAATGGACAAATTCTTAGATATATATAACCTTCCTAGACTGAACCAGGAAGAATTAGAAAACCTAAATAGACGGATCACTAATAAGGAAATGGAATCAGTAATCAAAAGCCTCCCGAAAAGCAAAAGTCCAGGACCAGACAACTTTACCAGTGAATTCTACCAAACATTCAGGAAAGATTTAATACCTTTTCTCAAACTTCCAAAAAACTGAAGAGTTTTAACACTTCCTAATTCATTTTATGATGCCAGCATTACCCTGATACCAAAATCAGGCAAGGGCAACACACACAGACAAAATTATAGGCCAATAACTCTAATGAACATAGATAAAAATCCTCAACAAAATACTAGCATATTGAATACAACACATTAGAAGGATCATATATCATGACCAAGAGGGGTTTATTCCAGGGAAGGAAGTTTCAACATACACAATGCAATGTGATATACCACGTAAACAAAATAAAGGATATGCACACATATTAATAGATGCAGAAAAAGCATTTGACAAGATACAACATCCATGTATGATTAAAATGCTCAATAAAACAGGTATAGAAGAAAAGCACTTCAAACATAAAGGCCACTTTTGACAAAACCTTAGCTAACATCATAATAGTGAAAAACAAAGTTTTTTCTGAGATCAGACAAGGATGCTTGGTCTCACCATTGTTATTCAGTAGTATTGGAAGTTCTATCCAAAGCAATCAGGCAAGAAAAAGCTATAAAAGGCATCCAGATTGGAATAAAGAAGTAAAACTGTCACTATTTGCAGATCACATGATACCATATACAGAAACCCCTAAAGACTCAACCAAATGACTATTTTTATAAACAAAGTTGCAGGACACAAATCAATACCCACATGTGGACATCTGACTTATGAGAGGGCACTACAGTCTGTGGGGAAAGACACATACTTGGTGCGTGGAACTAGAACACCTGGTTATCTGGGAAAAAATAAAGGATACTGAATAGTGCACACACATCAATTTCTGGTGTACTAGACATTTAAATGTGTGTGTGTATAGCTGGATAAATAACAGAGAATATCTTTATGACCATAGGATAGAGAGGAATTTACTGACACAAAACACCATAAAAGAAAATATTTGGTAAGTCTGACTACAGAAAAATTAAGAATGACTACTTGCCAAAAGACACAATAAGAATGATAAGCTAAACAACATTGAACTTTTTGGAACACATTTATCTTACAAGTGATTAGGATCCAAAATATATAAAGAACTCTTATGAATGAATAAGAAAAAATGGGAAAATGGCATGAACAGGCATCTCTCAGAAAACATGAAATTGCCCATCAACATATAAAAAGACTCAATCTCATTAGTAAACAGTATGATGCAAATTTAAAAAAAAAAGAACCTTAACCTAAATGTCATACCTTATACAAAAATTAAGTTAAAATTGATCATGGACTTAAATGTAAAATGTAAAACTACACAATTTTTAGAAAAAAACATAGGATACAATCTTTGGGATCTAGCACTAGGTAAAGAATTCTTAGAGATAACACTAAAAGCATAATCCATTAAAAAAAAAAAATCAGTAAACTGGACTTTTCCAAATTAAAAAACTTTTGCTCTATAAAATACCCTGTTAAGAGGATGAGAAAATAAGCTACAGACTGGGAGAAAATATTTGTAAACCAAAAACTTGACAAAAGACAAGTACTTAGAATATATAAACTACTTTCAAAACTCAACAGTAAAAAAAAAAAAAAAAAATCCAATTAGAAAATGGGCAAAAGATAGGAACAGATAATACATTAGCTATTACATTAATGCATATGCGATGTCACTACATACATACCAGAATGGCTGAAATTAAAAATCAGAGCACCAAATGCTGGCCAGGATTTGGAGAAGCTGGATCACTTGGATGCTGCTGGTGGGGATGTAGAATGCTAGACACACTGGAAAAGCTCAACAGTGCCCTTTAAAACTTAAATGTGCAATGACCATACAACCCATGAACTGTACTACTGGACATTTACCTCAGAAAAGAAAATCAATGTTTACACAAACATCTTTGATGAATGTTCACAGCAGCTTTTTTATTTATTTATTAACCAGAAACTAGGATCCACCTAGATGTCCTTAACTGGGACAATGAGCATGACACGGAATACCACACAGCCACCAAAACGGATGAACTTAGACATACGCAACAACCTGGATGAATCTCTAGAGCATTATGCTGAGAGAAGCCAATCCCAAATGGTCACCTACTGTATGATCCCATTTATATGACAATCTTAAAACAACAAAATTAGAGATGATGACAAACATTAGTGATGCCAGGAATTAAGAGATTGCAGCCAGGTGGGTGGGTTTGGCACTAAAAGGGTAGTTGGGGGGTGATCCTGGTAGTGGTGCGACAGTTCTGTCTGGATCATAATGGTGGACAAAGACACACAGATGGTACAGAACCCTACACCTCACACCTAGCGTCCAATCCCTGGCTTGATACTGTAGCCACTGAGGAAAACTGTAAAGGATACCTCTATCTTTGCAATTCCTATGAATCTGTTATCTCAAAATAAAAAGTTAAGAAAAAAAAGTAATAGTTCTAAATGCAAGCTGGTATCCTGGATTGGGTCCTGCAACTAAAAAAGGACATTGGAAAAATTGGTAAAATCCAAATAAGGTGTAATCCAGTTAATAGTTTTGTACTGATATTAATCCTTTAGCTTTGATAAAGGTACCAAGTGACATAAGATGTTAACATTAGGGGGCTGGATAAAGGGTATACGGAACTCTTGTGTCAATCTAAAATTATTAAAAAAAAAAAAATCCTGATGCTCAGATCAATTATATCCTCCCTGGGGTAGGCCCCAGGTATCTGTGCGTTTAATTTGCCAGGTGATCCTAAAGTTCTGGAGATGATTTTAAAGCAGCCAGTCCTCACGTGGCATCAGCAACAAGTTCTGCAGCTTCAAGCGGAACGCCATGTCTAGAAGCAGCACAGCTGCCCGCAGACCAGCACGAGGGCCGAGCTCCTCAGGCAGCGCCTCAGCCTCGTACAACTGTTTCTCACCTGGGATTCTGCCTTTGGAGAGTCCCCTGAGAATAGCTTCTAGTGAGCACGCCACTGTTATTTGGCCTTCATTCCCAGGAAGGACCCAAATTCCTTTGAAGAAGGTTCCAGAAACCCTCCTCCCTCCCTCCACATCCACCCTAAGATCTTAGGTCCCCATGGTGCCCCAGCCTGTACGCAGCTGCATGGTGGAAGGGACACAGAGGCAAACCAAGAAAAAAACGAATGTCTTCTTGTTCCCGCTTCTCTAAACCCCACAGTGAGGACCAGGAAAAAAGCAGAGCTTGAAATGTTCGAAAGAAACTCAGATTTGTGTTCTTTCTTTAAAGAAAGGAGACAGCGATTGACCTGGTCCTCATCCAACCCTTCCCCTTCCCCATTGTTGCTGTCCATGCACAGCGTGGCCATGTCCCTCACAGAGGTACAGGAGGGAAAGGTGATAGTCTCCTTGGGATGTGACGACCAAAGGACTACAGGCAACATAACGAGCACTTCCTCCCACACGTAACCTCTTATTAAAACAAGTGACAACACCGTTAGTGGCAACTCAGCAGGACAGGCAGAGGTGCAGTAGGAAGAGCAGGCCACCTCAGCCCCCAAAGGCCAGCTGGCACGCTCAGGGCTCTGGAAGGGGTCAGAAAAGCCACCTCCACAGGAGGGAACAGGGCTAGTGGCACAGACTTGTGGGGGATCGTGCTTCTAGGTTTGGCACACGGGACAGGGGTGTGCTTTGAAACACAGCACTGTCAGGGACACCACAAAGTTAACGTGGCCAAGGCCATGGGTGTGAACCCCCAGCCAGACTGGTGCCCCTGGCTGGCTCAGCGCTGCCGGCAGCAGAAGGCTGCGAGTTAGAAGCCAGGAGTGTGGGTCACAGCCACCTGAAGGCAGGAGTTGTGCACTCTCGTCACAACTTGGCCTCAAGAGGTACAGAGACACTGCACCATCAAAGGGAGAAAGCTAGGCCCAGGGACTAGAGAGGACGGTGGGCCTTTCACTCCCTTTGGAAGCAGGCTTGAGGGCTGTGCCTGAGTGAACCCCATATCCTGGAGGTCATGGACCTGCTGAAGGCTCCTGACATGACTCTGCTTCTGAGGATAACTCTCTGAGGATAGCCCAGGACCCGTATCTCTAAGGCCATCTAAAACGTGGCCTGGAGCAAGTATGGCCAGGCTGGCAGGAAACGACTCCTCTTCCTCGTTGGCTGGGCTCTCTCCATTCCCCATGTGCTGGTCTCATCTTCACACCTGGGGCCGCCTGGAAAGCAGGTAAAGTGCTAGGCTCCGCCCCAGGCTCTCCTCCGCCGGAAGGGCAGGCCTACTCTGGTTAGACCCTGGGGGAGGGAGGAGTTAATATCAGAGTTCGAGAGGTGTGACAGCACTCTTCAGCATATGCAGGAAGGGGCAGGTCTGGCAGAGAAGCCTCAAGAGGAACCGAGGCAGAGCGGGTCCAGTTCACTTAGGAAAATGGTCAGCCTGACCCCATGTCACATGACACACCACTGCGAGGGCAAGTGTCACCAAGAGGCAGGAAAGCGGGGGCCAGGAGTTCTGTCTGGGAAGGGGCTTTAGCCTCCAAGGCCATGCAGGTATTTCATGAGCCCTCCTGTCTTCTAGAGAAATGGAATGAATAGTGGCAAGAAGGGACAGGAAGGGCCCACACACCCCCGTGGAGAGATACCTCGCCCCTCCCAGCAGCTGACAGGCTAGGAAAGGAACACACAGAGGAAGTGAAGGGAGGATATTTACCTTGGGTGTTTTCTTAAAACAAAAAATGCTCACTAGTCCATAGTCAAATATCAACTGCAGTTTCCAAATGTGCCAAAGAGGGAAAGGTCTACTGGGAAGGCTGGAGAGAGCAGAGAGAGAGACGGGAGGAGACGAGCTATGGAGCCCAACCTGGCAGTCTCTGCCCGGCAGCATTATGGGGACAGATGCTGGCTTGGCACAAAGCCCAGGGCAGAGGCGCATGGACACCCTGCTTCCTGCTGCTCAGGACGTGAGGGCTGGGGGTGCATCCACCAGGGACCTTTCCCGGGAGGGACACCAGGCCATGAACGCTCCACGTGTAGGAGTCCCTGCCAGTCTCAAGTGGCAAGCCGGGGCAAAAAAACGTTTCTCTAAAGGGCCAATATTTTCAGGTTTTGCAGGTCACGTGGTCGCTCTGCCAACTCAGCTCCGTTGCTGCAGCTCAAAGGCAGCAACATGAACAAATGGGCAGGTCCCGTTAAACTGTTTTCAAGAACGGCCAGTGGGTCCGATCCAGTCCCTCATCCATTAGGCGTCAGTAGAGGCACTTCCTGCCAGTGACTCCCCACGCCCAAGCTGCCCAAGTGGTTCTGACCTGCACAACTGCAGCAGTGCTCCAGTGACATCTCCACGCAAGCAATGATACGAAGCTCGAAGCCCTCCAGGCTAACGAGGAAACCGCAGCGAGACCCCAGGGGCCGAGGCCAGGAGCCAAACGACAGGCCAATGACAGGCCGCATTTAGGGGAAACAGCCAACAGTATGGCTACAGGACGGGACGGTGACTGTTACAAAAGGAGAATGGCCCACAGCCGCCATAAATTACTCTCTAGAGCTGGGGTCCCCAAGCCTTGGGCCGTGGACCAGTACCAGTCCATGGTCTGTTAGGAACTGGGCCGCACAGCAAGAGGTGAGTGGTGGGGGAGCAAGCAAAGCTTCATTTGTATTTGCAGCCACTCCCCAGCGCTAGCATCACTGCCTCAGCTCTGCCTCAGATCACCAGGCATTAGATTCTCATAGAAGCACCGGTCCCTGGTGCCCAAAAGGATGGGGACTGCTGCCTTAGAGGACTGCCCAGTGAACAGCTGAAATCAAAAAAGGATTTTTAAGAACTGGGAATGGGACCAGAGATGAAACGAATAGAACACTATTATTCTTAGATTTGAATCTGTCCCCTGAACGTGACACACAGTCTGGGTAGCGGATGGAGCCAGGAAAGCACCCACATGAGAAAACCAAAATTGAGTCTCACATCAAAACGTCCTGGCTTTGGAAGCCCCTGTGGTAGGGTAGACCTCTGCACAAGGGGCATGCCACAGAGCCAGGGACCACCACAATGGTGCATATTAGCAGAACCAGCCCTGGGAAGTGGTGTGGATGTTCCTTCAGAAGCAGGACTGAAGCAGTGCACCCCATCCGGGACCCCTTTCCCAACCTCCAGAGACTGGGCCCTGCATGGGTTTCGGTCCCTCGTACCTGCACGTCATCTTCCAGAAAGTACCTTTCTACTATGAAAACACATGTATGGCCAGTGTGTGCCCAAGCAGCACTGTTCCCTGTGAGGCCTAGAGGCACAGGCTCCGAGCCAGTGCTGAGCCTGCCTCTCTGCTCCAGCCCTAACCTGGAAAGGGGGCAGGATGACAGTGCCCTCAGGCCTCAGGGAGTGTTCTCAGAAGAGCTGGAACACGCCAAGTGCAGCGCCTGGCGGAGAGCATGCTTGCTGAGTGCCTGTGCCCACAGCAGGGGAGGGCTGAACCTGTGGCCCACAGTTCCTCCAGTGCCTCTCTGAAGCCCACCCACTCCTCGGGACTGCTGAGCCCTGGAGTACCTCCAGCCCAGCCAAGGCACTCCATCACAGAAAAGAACCTTCTGAAATAACAAGGACAAGAAGGTGCCCAGACGGTGACGACTCCTTCCCAAAGCCCACTCTTCACAGGCACCTTATGCTAAGGGTGGGACTTGTCTTCCAACATGGTCTTGCTATCCACAGTAAGACCTGTGTAGGAACATGCTTTTGATGTACATGTGACCCGACCACACACCTCAGCAGGTGCCCTTCCAAGCTGGGATGGTGTCCACAGGCACCCACCTTCTAAGACAGGCCCAATGGTGACTCAAATCCTCTTCCAGGTGACCTAACCTTAAAAGGCCAAGAGAGCGTCTGAACTTCACCTTATTCCTGTTCAGCGACTATTCTCTAGTCAACCATCGTAACAGGCCCTTGAGAGAAAATGTTGAATTTCATACACTCCAGCACCCTCTGGCCACAGCTCAGTGTCATCTCAACTATTAAGAACAGTAAGGAGGAGGAAGGATAGGGAGAAGGGAGAGAGAAAGAACACAGGGCAGACAGCACAGGCATGTGTGCCAGCAGCAAGGACCGGCAAGGGCAAGCGACCTCCGGGCTGATGCGTGGGTGCAGCTCACCTCTGGCTTCGGCTGTCCTGTTGCTGAGGAGCCTGGCCTGGCTGCCTTAGACAACCTGGAGACCCGTGTCCTCTGGGGTCTGCGGCAGGTTCTGGGCTTGGGTAGCCAGGAGTGCGTTGAGGTACTGCAGCTGCGTGACCTGGAGAATAGACAGTGTTATGGGCAGGTGCAGCTCGTTAAGCCAGATGGCAAAGGGGAGGCAAAGGTCACACCCTCCTGCCCACAAGCACCTGAACCAGGTGGGAAAGTCAGACTCAGCAGGATGAGGATAAAGGGAGAGCCGTAAACTGGCTGAGGGCAGAGAGGAGCCATCAGCTCTAAGGCCTCAGAAGAAAACCAGGCACCCAGGACTGACTACCGGTGGGTGGAGGGACCTCTGGGGAGCCAAGGCCATCATTCTGCAGAGCAGGTTCAAGGTCTGCTCTGGGAAGTCTCAGATCCATCGGACTTCACTCTCAATCCACATAAGCTAGTGACCTGGCCCCTAAGGACACATAGTCTGGCCCCTGAGGACACAAAGCTGGTTAGAAGCCAGCAGCAATGAGCAGCCCAGACCATCACCTTGATGAACTGCAAGTCGGAGAGGGCCCTCACGGTGTAGTCAGGACAGTACGTGGATAAACAGGTGCCATCAGCTGGCTCGGGCTGCAGGTCATGGTAGAGGGGCTGCAGCGAGGACACTGGGGACTGGTGAACTGGCAAAAGGAACCACTAGTGATAAGGAGGCCATGCTAGGCGGTGGGCAGCCCCACCCTAGTGGGGACAATTGCAGTTTCTGAGACTGCCCACACGTCACCCTAGAGAGAGACTTTGCCAGGAACTGTGGTAACGTGGCAAACACACTCACCCCCCAGGGAAAGGCTTTACAGGGATGGAAGGCAGCAGCCAAGACGAGCCCCAAAACAAGCCGCCCTCCCCCATGCGTGGCCGAGAGGGGAAGAAGGCCAGCAGGCCCTGAAGCGGAGTGCCCTGCAGGGGGCGTGGGCACTGGAGGACAGGGCCGGACCCTGGCCCTGGAGCCCCAGCTTTCACCCCGACAAGGGGTCTGCAGCTCACCCGAGGACGGCACTGTCAGGGCAGACACGCCATAGTAGGTGAAGGCCCCGTTCTCGAACTTGAGGCCCTCCTTCCCAATCTCCACCTCCACCCTGCCCTGGGTGAGGGGAGACAGGCGCACACAGGTTACCCTTCCTCCCGTCCAGTTATGCGGGGCTCCCTCTCCCAGGCGCTCCCTTGTTTTCCAATCTGGCTCCCAGTCACCTGCAAGATGAGGATGAAGTAGTCCACCGGCCGACTGCGCTGGTACAGGTAATGGTGTGCAGCCAGGCGGTCATGCTCATCAAACATCACCTCCTGGCTAACGCTCGGGTGCCTCAGCAGGTGCAACAGGACCGTCTCGGAGACTCGCAGGGGGCTGAACACGTCCACCTCTGCCCACGGCAGAGAAGGGCCGTGTCCGCCAGGCCCACGGCAGCCTGTGTAACCACACCGACTCCCGATACCCATGGGCCTAGTCCCTTTCCCACCACAAGAGGACCGGGCAGCCACATGTACCCACAGGTGGCATTGGCCTGGCCCTGGCTCTTGGCCATCTGGCAGAAAGGAGCCGCCCCTCAGGTGACCCAAGTGTTCTGGAGTGTCTCTGCTGACAGGGCTGCAGGGAGCAGCACAGGCTCTCCCGAATGCTCTCCAGCTTACTGGGGACAAGAACACTCAGGCTCTGCCCTGGGGGTCCCTGGCCCACCGGACAGTGAGTAAGACAGCGGGCACAGGCTCACCAATCACCCTCACCTTGGGAAAGGAAGCGCTGGGTGGCTAAGAGCAGCTGAGGTGAGATCTTCACTTTGCACCCCTCGCCAGACTCCTTGAACAGGGAGCAGTCCTCCTTCCGCCTGGCAGGGGCACTCAAGGAGGCCGGCTTCTTCCTCACTGAGATGTCCCCTGGGGTGGCGAGCAGGAGGCCAGCTTAGGCACCAGCAGCCCTCCCACCAACACGACTAAACTAAGGGGCAGGTTGCCCGCCCCCCTCCACAGGCCCGGGGGTCCTAGGGCAGAGGCTCATCAGAGCCCCGGGGACATATCTTTGGCATGCTTCTTGGCTGGCGCTCAGCTGCCATCCACACACCATGATCCTGGTACCCAAAACAGAGGAGCAGTGGCCCACACTCCAAGTACACCCCAGAAGTACTGGAAGGGCAGGTGCCTCTCCCTGGAACTAGGTTATGCTGACACGCCATCAGAGCGCCAGTGACAACAGGCACTCTGGTCAATAAAAGACCACTCGCCTTGAAGGCAGGCACACTGGAGGGTCCCTAGTGCTGCACAGCAGCAGCTGAACTAAAGGTGCTGCATTGTGGACACATGCATGGACAAAGCGGTTCACTTGACAGCACAAGGGTGGGTGTCCCACTGTCCCAAGTGCCATGTGAGGCTCCCACTATCACGTGTGGGTTCTGTGTCCACCCTGCAGACCTCAGCCACTATCCTATGAAACATGCTTCTAAGACGACAGGCCCAGAACCACGTGCTGGGAAGGCCCTCTCGGCAGTGAAGAACGGGCTCTTTGACGGGATGCTTCCATAATGTACAGAAGCACCTAAGAAGCAACAGGAGTGAGGAGGAGACTGGGAAAGGTCATTAATGGGAAACAGGCGGAACCCTAAGTAGGCACTGGGGCCACCAGGGTGTCAGGCACAGGTGCGAGCACCCTGCCAGGAGCCAGACTCACGAGGGCCCTCCGACTCGTCCAGGATCTCCGACTTGATGACCTCCTCGATGACGTCCTCCAGGGTGACCAGCCCCAGGACCTCATAGAAGGGGTCCCCTTCACCCTCGTTGTTCACCTTCTGCACGATGGCCAGGTGGGACTTCCCTGGGGGAGGGGACGCGCATGTCGCAGCCTGCTGGGCCTCCCCCATGTTTCCTGGTCCAGTCTGGAACAAGCTCACCCAAGGGACAGACACTGACATTTGTGTTCCTACAAGGTGACACGCCCTGAGCACAACTCTTCCAGATTCTTACTGGTCTCACTTCACATGTGAGAAACTCAACCCCAGACCCTGCACTCACCTGCACAAGGCCACCGGTGGCAGAGCTGCAGTTAGGCCCCAGGCTGTGCAGCTCCAAGCAGAGACCCTGGCTTAGACAGACTGCGGGCCCAGGGTGCCGACTCCAGAAACACAGGCTTCCACGGTCCGGCAACTAAAGGGCCAAGGGTGCCCTCAGTCTGACTTTCCTAGGGCGGTATTCCCAATTATGAACTGCCTTTTACTTCCAGGTCACCCAGGGGAACAAAGATCAATGGTAGCCAGCTAGTCAGACGCAGGAATACCCCCACCTCTCCAGCAGTTATTTCTTCACTCGCTTGTTTAGTAAGGAAATGTAAACTTGAAAAAGCCCATTCCTCAGAGTGTTGGGGAATGTTGAAGAAAATTCGGCAATTTGCCCTGCTTAACTAAGTGCTCTTTATCTATAAAACGTTATACTTAGCCAAAAGAAACACAATGAAAGCTACACATGTAATTTAAAATTTTTGAGTACTTACATTAAAAAAAAACAAAAACAAGTGAAATTAATTCAAAATATATTGTAATTAACTCAGTATAGCCAAAATACCACTTGAACATGCAATTGCTATAAAACTGTTAATAGATGTTTTACTCTTCTGTAGCAAGTCTTTGAAGTTGGCTTTGTCTGCACCTACCAGGCCTGGACCTGCACCTGAAGGGGGTACTTGCTTCAAGAACTTTTGCTGAAGAAAAAATACAAGTTCCCTAATTCGTGTAGTCCTTCTCTACCACCTTGGGTTTAATAAGCGTTGCAGTTAGAAACGTCCTGTGGCAGGTGACACTCGCCTCAGTGCAGCCCTAGCAGTCAGCACACAATGCCCAAAAGTGGAAGGAAGGCAGGTATCAGGACTCAAAGATATTGCTGTATTGCTACTGCTATCACTAGACCACTGACCAGATGACAGAGAAAATAGGCTGTAACAGAATGAAAATATCACACTTACTGCACATCATCAAATCTCAGGTGCACAGACAGCCCGTTTGACCACAGGCTGGAACACGCACGGTGTGCAGTGCTCACCGTATGTCAGCTGCCCAGGGAGGTCCTTGGTTCTGACCTCACCGAGTCCCCCAATGACCCTCTGACACTTACAGCATCATCACTCCCATTTCAGAGTGTGCAGAGAAAATGTGACCACAGTTCAGTGATCCACCCAAGTACAAAACCAGACCCGAACATAGGCAGAGGACTCCGAGTCCATTCTCAACCCCCACTGAGAACAGACCAAGTCTTCACAGACCTTCCCTTCTCGGGACACACACAGGGCCCTTATCTTCTAGAGGATGCCCTAATATCCTCAGACAAAAATTAAAGGTGGAAATGGCCACGTCGCGTTGTCTCTCTTTTCCAGTGGGGACACTGGAGAAAGAACCACCTATTGCAGCTAAGGCAGAGGTGCTGAATGGGGACGTAGCAGCACTCCCAGACGCTTCCGCCCCTTAGTATTTGTCTTGGGAATGGCTCCATCTCTACAAGGGCCACAGCATGCCACATGACACAGACGTGTCAGGAGGCTACGACATAACACACGATTCTGGCCAGCACTCCGCTCAGATTCCAGAACCAAAGCCCGGGACCCCAGATGGCCATATAGGGGCACACAGGACCCATTTCAGCTCCCTCTGCCAGAAAGCTAGTCACTTTGGTAGGCTACCTACATAATGGACTGAATCCTCCCTTGCCTTCACACTTCTATGAAACAGGCACAAATTTCTCAGTGAACTGCCACACGAAAGACCCCTGAAAACAGTGGCCATGTGATTTCATCTCAAGACAGAATGTTTGATGGGCCCCAAAGGCAGTAATGAGCAAGGGAGCTGGAGGGATAAAGTTTGTCATCTGATGAGATAAAATGCTCTGAAAATGTGAAGCCCCGCTGGCAGGCTGCCAACACAGTGGCTGCAGGCTCTCAGAACCACAGAGGCAGGTGGTGCATCTCAACAACATCAACCAGAAAGCCCTAGAAAGCTCTATGGAATTAATTTCAGCTAGTTAAGAGGCCAAGGGTCCTCATCAATTATATGGACACTAGAGGGCATTTCCAGAATGCCTAGTTTCTTAGGATGTTCTTAAAACTGCAGTTGAAGTTTAAATTACTCTGCTTTCTCTTTTGTTTTTTAAAGCAACTGTCTACATCTGTCCTATAAGAAAACAGGTTGCTAACATTCCCCTCACCAGGTCTGACCTTTAGAGATGTGGTTTCTGACAATGAACCAGAACACAAGTGGCTTAAAGTAGAGACTGACAACTCACCCACCCCAAGCCCTCCTCTGGCTGGATGTCCTTGAATTGACTCATGAAGGATTAACAGAGAAAGCAGGAGTTGATGGCTCTAAAGAAAACACAGTTACTTACCACAGCTCCAAAGTACTCACTCTTCCTGGTAACGTTCACATAAAATAATTGGTGTCACCTTAAGTCTGCACAAGGACTAAGGGTGCCTCACTGGAGAAGGCGGCCATAATGTCCAGCAGACACTTCTGGACCTCACAGTCACAGTAAGGCAGCTATGGGCTAGCATCATGCTGCATGGTTCTCCACAGCTGGATGGCCATGTCAAGCACAGGTGAGGCTTCTCACCTGGTGGAAAGTCTACCCCGGTGCCAACTCCACTAGCTCCTCTTTCAACACCCATTTAATCCCACCCCTTCCTATCCCAGCCTTGGCTCTCCAGCTACTCTGTCATCTGTGTATCTCATGCCTTTCACTACACCATTTCACACTACGGCATCCAATCTGTTCTCACAAATGACAGGGTACCCTGCTTGCTGGAACCTGATGATACAACACTGGCCTTGTCTCCTGGTCACCCTCTTTGCCTTGGTAAGTAGTCTCTTCCCCTGGCTTCCAGAATGTTCCAAGCTGCTGGCTCTCCTTAGCAGGCCTCTCCTCTGCACCCTCCCCCAGGACCTGCTTATGATGCCCCATGGGTTTAGGCTTTCCACTCCCCTCGTGTGGTAGAGGGACCACGTCTACACCCAAGACCAGACTTTCACCTCCACTCTGGTTCTTCGCTTCCAATTCTGTCCCTCGGTCTCCGCCTGGAGCCACCACACAGACTCCAAGGTCCAGGACAAGCCCAGCCCTCTTCCCTGCCGGGCTTCACCTCAAGGAAGGAAGAAACTCAGACTGCTTTCCCAGCTCTTCCCAAGCCCCTCAACCAACCATGAACCCTCCCAATTCCACCCCAAAAGGCCCTCTTGGGTCTCCCCTCCAAGATCCTGTGCATCACTTGGCCTGCCATTCTCTCCTGTGTACCCCAAACCACAGGTCTCCAATCTGTCAGTGCTGCTCCACTCACAGGCATCACTCCAGTGTTAAGTCCAGCCCTTCCAGGGTCTCAAGCTGGGAGGCAGCAGGGCCAGATGTAATGAACCCTCCCTTGCTTACTCCAGGCCCAGCACTGTTGGCCCCTAGGCCAGCACAGCCCCAGAGACTACAGTGGCCCAGATGGAGTACTTACCACCAGGAGAGCCAAAAACGGCACTTTCTGGAGAGCCCAGAAGCACTCAAGAGATTCCCTGGCAGAGTTGTCCAGAGGTAGTAGTCTACTAGCCAATTTGAGGAGTCAGCACAGTAGAAAGTTAGAGAGGCTAATTTTGCAACACCCAAACCTCAGGAAAAATTAGAAAAAAAAGTTTGAAAACCGACTCAAGGGCAGGACAGTGGATTAGTGGTTACCGGAGAGAAGGGGCAAAGAGGGACGGTAGATAGGGGTAAAGGGTGTCAAATATTTGGTGGTGGAAGGAAATTTGACTTTGGGTGCTGGACACAAGATGCAACACACATATGACATATTATTAAATTGTACACTTGAAATCTATTTGATTTTATTAACTAATGTCACCCCAATAATTTTAACTTAAAAAAAAAGCCAAAAAACTGAAACAACCCAAATGTTCCTCAACTGATGAATGAACAAACAAAATGTGGTACATCAAAAAAAAGAAAAAAGAAAAAGAACTTTGAAAACCACTAGTATCTGGAACACAGTTCATGCAGACATCACCCCAAAGTCTTGCTCAGAAAGTACCTACCTCCCTGGTGGGCTTTGGGGCCAGGAAACCTCACAGCTGCCGAGAAGGTCAGGCTTTGCTCACCTCCTGGCTACATATGTTATGCAGCCTTTGGGGTCAAGCCCACCAAGAATTCTGGGCTGTCCCTCCATGCCCATCCTGCAGTTCAGGTCTGATAAGTATGGCTGGAGACCCAGGAAAGCCAAGCTCTGGGGAGCATGCCCAAGCCTAACCACACAAAGGACTGCAGAGGAAGCCACACCTTCACGCTTGGAGTGTGGGTCTGTTTTATCTGCAACCTCAGAGTTGCTCAGGTACAGCAAGGTAAAAGAAGATGATGAAAAATGTGGAGTGAAGGGAGAACCTGAGAGACCTTACTCAAGGTTAAAAAGGGGAAGTTAAAAAAAGGAGAAACCAAATTAGCATCCATTAAGTTGCTTTTGGCAAAATCAAAGTGGAAGTTTCTTGCACATCTGTATTTTCGAATTGCTCCCTTTTCTGCCATCAGGAAGGCATCAGCCCATCAGCGACCTTAATGACCTGAAAACATCACAGGTCCTGCTTATCTGACAGTACAGGCATCCCTCCTCCAACTGAGCTTCACAGCTGTCGCGTTTTTCAGAAATTAAAGCCAAGACTTTCTTCTAGCAAAAAGTATAGGACTCGTATTATTGCTGTGGTACAGTACCCAAGCCCCACTACCCGAGGTCACCTAATAGCATCCAGGCATCAAGGGACTACACTCTTTTCCGTGTTCTTTTAGTTTCTATCAAAGAGTTTAGACGTGCTACAAAGTCCACAAAAAATGACCCGGAGAGGAAAAGGGCTGGAAGTTGGAGCTTAGTGGACATATCTCCCTGAACTAAGGGCCTTCCAGAGAAAAAGTTTATTTACAGCACTGTGCCCACCCTCTAAACGATAGCCTTTAAATGACACTTCGGAAAGTCATTCAGAACTACAAGGCTATCTTCTTTAAAAAGACATTTAGAGGTCTTACTGCCCTCTAGAGGGCTGGAACCCTCTCCCTGAGGCTTCCTTAACCCCCACCCCTTTTCTAGCGGAGCGCGCAGGCCTTCGAGTCCGCTCCACGATTCCCGAACATTACCTCGCTTGAACTCCTCGAGAACTGCGTCCAGCTTGGTGTCGTTGAAGACGAAGTGGAGCGGGTGGTTGTAGAAACGGGTGATGGTGCTGAGGGGTGTGCAGTCCTCGGGGTCCACAAAGGCCAAGTCCTTGAGGTAGAGCATGTCCACAATGTTGGAGCGCTCCTCCTCGTACACGGGTATGCGCGTATGGCCACTCTGCATGATGCTGGCCAGGACACCGAAGTCCAGCACGGTGCCGGCGTCCAGCATGAAGCAGTCCTCGAGAGGCGTGAGCACATCCTCCACCGTCCGGCAGCGCAACACGCCCTTGCTGAGGTCACTGTAGGGATCGCCGCAGCCGCGCGCCAGCTCCAGCACGCGCTCGCGCAGCCGCCCGGGCCGCGACGCCAGCTCCAGCAGCTGCCCCACCGGCAAGGCCACGGGGAGAGTGAGCAGCACGGCCAAGCGGCTTAGCGCCAGCGCGCGCGGAGCCAGAGCCAGGGTCCAGCGCCCGCTCACCGTGGCCGGCAGCACCTCAGCTACCAAGAATGCGAGCCCCGCACTGCCCAGCACGGCGGGCACGGAGCGCTCGGCCACCGCGCGGTACAGCAACACTGCCAGCCCCGCCTGCGCCAGACTAGCCAGCAGCAACAGCGCGCCCAGGGCGCAGCACGCCCAGCGCCGCGACGGCTCCAGGCGTCGCGCTGCCGCGCGCTCCTCTTCCGAGCCATTCTCGCGCAGAATCTGCAGCTCCGCGGGCGCCAGCGCCAAAGCACTCAGCTGCAAGCCCCGTGCCAGCGCCGCGAGCGCCAGCAGCCCCGCCGCCCCTAAGCCCAGCGCCCAAGGCGGCACCGCCTCCGACGTCACGGCCGCCGCTGCGCCGCACGGCTCCCCGCGCACGACCTCGGCGCGCAGGCGCAGCAACGTGCGCCACTCGTTCGCGGGGGCCGTCATCTCCCCAGCCGCCGCACCGCCCGGCTCCCCGCGTACTGCCAGCAGTGCCGAGTACGGGCGCTCGGTCTCTGCGCGCAGGCGCAACAGCGCGCGCCACTCGCCCGTCTGGGCCGCTGCAGCCGACCCGCCCTCGGGGCAGCCCGCCCCCTCCGGGGCTGCCCAGGACCAGGAACTGTTGGCGAAGCCCGAACCGAAGAGGCGCAGGCGGAAGGTAACCTCGGGCGCGGCCAGCACCTGCCCCCAGCGCGCCCACGCCGTGCCCGCAGTGCCGGCCTGCTCCAGGCAGACGCCCAGCACTCTTGGGTCCGGTGCCGCCTCCCCGGCCGTGTGGCCCAGGCAGAGCGCGGCCATCACGCAACCCAGCAGCCCTGCCGCCGCCGCCGCCATCGCCCGCCGCCCTCTCTTGGCCTCCGCGCAGCCTACCTCCGCCTCCACCGGCCAATCGGCGCCGGCCTCGCGTCCCCTCCTCCAATGGGCGGTGCGCGAGGGCGGGCCCAGGCCGTTAGGCTGCGCCGGCGCGTAAACAAGTGGCGCGGTCCGGGGCGGCCGGGGGCGGGCCTCGCGCTCGGAGAAGGCGGGGCCAGGAGTCGGGGCGTGCAGCAGCTGGCGGAGGTCTCAATGGGAGGGCGGCATGCCGCTTTCTGAGGCAAGGCCTGGCTATCAACGGCCTCGAGGCAGGACAGCTGAAGGGAGAACCGGGACTGAGCATCGGGAAGCTAAGGTTCCATTCCGTAGGATGTCGTGAGGGAGTCTGTCCCCGCTGCAGGTCCGGGCACGGGGACACTGCCCCTGGAGGGAAGGACGGAAACGCGCGCCATCACTACGCCCCCGGACCCTCGCAGCTACTTCATGTCATTATTTTCCAGGAGAAAAGTGAAGCGTGAGTCGGCACGGAAGTTGACTTCCAGCGCGACCTGCCTTCTACTCCCTCATCCCCCAGCCCCTTTCAGAGACCTGTCAGAAATGCCTAGATCTGCCCCTGCACTTCACCGCTTCCCGGGTCTCAGGCTCCCAGGGAAAATGACCTGTAACTCATTGTGTTGCGGAAACCTTTGGACACTCACTCGGAGCGACTGGGTCACACCGACAATCTTCTGGACTGTCGTGCCTCGGACCTGAATGAAGTGCAGGGTGAAGGGGTCACGAGTACTTTCCTGCTAAGCAGAAGCCTCGCCCATTGATACCTCACCGGCTTTTTTCCAGTCCCTTGGTTAGTCACAGCATCAATGGAGACACTTGCCATTTGACCTTCATGTCCCTCTACCCTCCCTGGGCCATTTTCCTTACTAGTCATCTGGTTCAATACAGTTACTTCCATATTATATTTAAATACTTGAGTTTCAAACCCATAGGTATTGTGACTTCACTAATTCCTGCTTCTTTCTAGTCTGCAAATGTTACTTCCTCCAGCTGGCCTTTCTCGACCCTCTTGACTAAGTTGGGCCAAGGTTCTGGGGGGGCAGTAGATCCAGTACTTACCTTACATAGTAAGACCCATCACCCATTCATTCAACAGGCATGGAATTTACGAAGTCCTGTTCCAAAGCTGGGACTATGTGGGAATAAGAAAGTCCCTGCCCTCCTGGAGCTTAGGTTCCGGTATGGGGACAATGGGAAATACACAAATCATGTTTTAACATCTGGCAGTAAGTGCTATGGAGAAAAACAAGATGGGGATTGGAGCCGTGCTGTTTTATGTGAGGTGACTGGGGAAGGCTTCTCCAAGGACGCAACAGCAAATCAAAGGGGTCCTTGTGTGACTCCCTTAGGAGCTTTGCCTCAGTAAACTCATTGTGGGGTTGGTAGCATGTGGTATGCAGCAGAGTAAGCATGGAATAGGTGGGTGGATGAGATTGACCCTTCCCACCTATACACCCATTTTTCATTTGTTATTCCTTTCATCAGGAATGTCCTCTACCTACTCAAGTACCTCTTCAAACATTGCCCCCAGTATATCTCTGTTAAGCCTGGCTGGCGTGAGCCCCTGGCCTCAGCACATGCAAGCACAAGCTGCGGCCAAGGCATCTATGGGCACCGCAGCAGTGGATGCAATGAGGTTACTTCTAGGCTCTTCAGTGGATAAGTGCTCCCACTTTGGACAAAAAGGTAACTGTGTTACAAAACAGTTGGGTCCTGCTTTTGAATCAAGCTTTCTCCTTCAGTCCCCAGAGAGGGGGATCAGCCTTTCCAACTGCCTCCTCCAGCACCTGCAGGCAGGAGGCCTTGTGCTGTTCAGCTTACATGATCCCCATCTGTGGCACCTGAGTACATTGGCCCTGTATGTCTAGCAGCTCCTATGACGACAGCCTTGATTCTATGTACTTTGTAAACTGCATTTCTGCTTCCTTTTTACTGCTCAACAGTCCTAGAATACTTGTCCCTTGCCCTGACACAGGTGATAGCCAACCACAGCCATGTCTATCTCTGTGACAGGTACCAAATATTAACAAATAGGCAAACTGCGGACTCACCAAAATTTCATATTTCATTTTTTATTACCAATCAAAAATAAATTCCATATATTGTTTAGCAAATATTGTTTTGTGACAAAAGACACAAGAGTCATAACAACAAAACTCCCCGAGAGTCAAACTCATAACAATGCCAAAATAAATCACAAAAATATACAAATTAAAATCTTATGCAAAATAAATATGAGTTATTTGCTATGGTGGCTGTGCCTTGCCTACTCACCTGGAGGCCAACTGCGAAGGTCCCCCTTACGTGGGAACCTCCACAGAGATGGGCTAAGCCCAGGAACCAAAGGTTGGAATAGGAAGTGAAAAACTGCACGGGGGTAATATCTGGAAATAATTACGACCCTCTGCAAGAAGTGATTATAAGTAGGGAAAGGAGGGAGGGGCGGGGAGGTCCTTGATAGTGACTGTGTGTGCGGAGAGGTAGCTGTGGGCGTATACACACCCGTCCTTTTACTTCACACACACGAACCCAGTTCAGGCCGATGTGCTGGGCCCTACCTGGCACTCAGGTCTCAGGAACAGTCCGTGCAGGCTCAGGAAGCAAGCTGTTCCTGTAGGAAATTAAGGAGTCCCGCTAACAGGGTATAAGGGCCTGGTGTCTGAGAACCCATGGGTATCACCACTTTCTCTTTAGACTTTCCGCAATAAACTGTGACTGGCCAGGGGCAGGCATACTTGGTGCAAGGCAGTTCCTGGTTCCCAGACAGGATTCTCCAGGCACCTGAATTCAGTGCAGAGCACTTGGGGTGACAGAACTCACTGGCTGGGGAAAGGAGTGAAGGAGTGAAGAAACGATCCTCAGCGAAAAGTCCGGAGGCTCAGCAGGAAGAGCCTCCATCACCTGATCCCGGACCCTAGCAACTGTTCTGCCCAACAAAGGCCCCCAATGACCTTGGTCCCACAGCCTCCCAGAGGTGGGGGGCCTGGAGCATGCAGCAGGGCCTGATTCAGCCCATCCAGCACCGCCAGCTTCAGCACAGGCCAGGATGACAACCTGCTCTAGGGTTATGCCATGGGGGAAACAGGGCTGCCAGTTATGTGCCTCTAGGGTAGAAGCCTTTCCTGCGTTCTCGAAGTGTGCAGACAGGGCGGGTAAGCCTCAGCCACAGAGGAAAGGGCATGAAGAACCTGCTTAGGTTAGCTCCTGCATGTCCTCAGTCCTCAATCCCCAAGAGGCCTTGGGGTTTTAGATTAGAAGTAGGGAGTCTAGAAAGCAGAGTTTGTGGCTTGGGGATTGAGAATAGACTTTGGCTGTGGGGTGGGAAAGGGCAGTATTACCTGCTAACAACGCCCATGACCAGGTTCCCTCCTGGCACTGAAAGAGTACCACAGACAAGTCATCTCTAATGGAGATGCTGTCCCCACCCAGGTGGACCTTTGGTAAAGTGAGGGCAGCCTGGGGAACAGGGCAAGCAGTCTGAAAGGTGGGACACCCTGCGTGATACTTTAGTCAACTCCATTACAAGGTGGAACTGTCCAAAGGGGCAGGTAAGAGGCGACCCAATGGAAACAGTTGAGAGTCATCAATGGCCCCAACTCACCAGAAGAGCCCACCAGCAGAGTTCTCGGAAATTCCTGGATCCAATGAGTGACTGGAGCAGACGTACTGCTCTGTAGCCAGGAGTGTCAAGTCCCTGATCCCAGTCCCCAGAGTCCCTTGGCCTCGGCGACATCAGACGAGCCTGCGTGCATGTTGGGCACTTGTTCTCAGTGCTATTTGGTTCTGTGCTTCCTGGGAAGGGCAGTCTTCCTCCCAAGAGAAAACCTGCCTCCAGCGGTCCTCTGGAACCTGTCTCTGGAGGACGGTGAGGACAAGTGGACTCCCTGAGTCGGGACACAGCCAGGTCGTGGCTGGGCGCAGATTATGGCTATTGCTTCTGGGGTGAGAAACCCTACCCCTTTTAAAGTTTTTGTGGAAAAAATAATTTTTTAAAAATAAATTCCTTAACCCTGTCTTCCCTTCCCCAAATGATATTTAAAAAGAGGAGCAATCAGCCTCATTCAGAGTCTCCAGTAGAGCACGGCCCTCTCTGGGGGCAGCCGCCATCAAGCGAGCTGCTCACAGGTCCCCAGTGGAGACTGGCACCCCCGCAGGCTGGGGGCCACCTGGCCACTCAGACAGGCTACCTGCACCCCATCTGGTCTGACGGGCTCCCTGTCTTTGGGTGGGCCCACTGGGGCAGCCCCCGCGGAGCTGGCGGGGGGCCCCGGGCCCTCCTGTCAGATGGCGCTCTCGGGGGAAGCTCTGTGCAGCATGGCATTGTGCTCATTCAGGAGGGCTGTGGTCTCGTCCACCACCGGCAGCTCTGGCTTTTCCGCCCGGCTCTCCGTGCAGACGGTGCACCCATCCAGGGCGAACTGAGGGCAGTTCTCCATCCGCGAGGCCAGCAGCCCATTCTGGTACTGCTGCCGGGTGATCTGCAAGAGGTGTGCAGGTCACAGAGGGCTGGAGCAGGTGGAGAGCAGGGGTCAGGGCTGGGGACATGCCGGCGGCTGGTGCACTTACCTTAATGTACTGCAGGTCTGTGAGTGCCCGGACACTGAAGTCAGACACGTACTGGCCCAGTGCCGAGCCGCCCAGCTGGTTGCTGCTACTGGCCAAGGGCGCGGTGCTGGTGAGGTCGGTGCGCTCCGGGTAACTGAGGGAGGCCGAGCGGCTCAGGGGGCTGGGGTGTGATGGTGAGCGGTCTGCAGGGGAGAGTGCTATCAGGCCCCGAGCCACCCTGCTGCCCTTACAGCCTCCTGTCCAGCCGTGTCCCGTGGATGCCCAGGGCTGTAGCCCTGACAGGCAACAGGAGCCCTTCCCAGGAACAAGCAGGTTCGACCACATCAGAGCAAACGAGTTAGTTTCTTTAGCAGGGCTATGCGATAAGTATGAAAACACCTATCGAAACACAAACAGAACTGGAAGACACAGGATGTTTACAGCTACAAAAGCCCTCATTTCCCCAACAACTGGTCAGTCGGGCAGCACAGCGGTTTCTCCCGCAGCAGATGGAACAGCTCATCACTGAACACAAACTGTGTAAATTACAGTTTGCATTCACACACAGCTCTCAACACAACACTCTGCCTACATCTGAAAGGCTCGTAAGAGATCAAACGTATGTCTGCATAGAACCCATTCAGCACGGTCTACTCCACCCACCTGTATCTGCTGAGCCCCCGATAGCCTGGCAGGGGGACGGAGCAGCAGGGTCCCCCTCCCAGGAACCTAGAGGCCCTGGAACTGCACGCTTCCCACTCCAGTTGGTCCTAGTCCCCCTCCCAGGAAGCAAAGCCTGGACAGGGTGGCAGCACCTCTTCCCATCACCAGTGGCAGCGCAGGCCTCCATTCTGTGGACTAACCAGGAAGGGAATGACATAACCTCAAATGGGGAAGGAAAGCAGCACGCTCCTCGTTTTGAAAAAGGAACTGCACTCATCACTGTGCATCACTAGTTCTGATTTTTGAGGACACTTATAAAACGATGATACCCACAGAGGAGTTAATTATGAAGGTACAGCTGCCTTGTTTAAACAAACAGGAAGTGGACTAAGCTGATTTCTTAGTTAACTGCTAACTTTCTAACTAATGACTAAGTTAGCTCAGTGAAGAGAGCAAACATCTGGTGACCGAGTGACCAACAGAGCTATAACCAGGTCAGATGAATCAGTAACAGGACATCTTTGGGCTTCATTCAGAAAACTAGGAAAACACAGCCTGGATTTCTACGGTCTGGCAGTGTACAAACATCAGAGGGTCATGCATTCTACCCCGAGTAACACCTCTGATGGAGTTCTGGAAAAAAACACTAGAGATATCACTTAATATTTCACATTAATTATCTGGATGATGGACTGCTTTTAATTAATGCTTGTTAACATACCAGAAAAATAAAATTAATTTAAAACCAACACAAATTAGTGACATGGCCTAATAAAAATAGAGGCCCCCAAAAGAAACACACCAAAATATTAAGTATTATCTCTGAATAATGAAATGATGAGGCTTCCTAATTTTCTTAAGACTTTTTTCTACTTCCCAATTTTCTAAATAAGCTATAGCACTTAATGATAAAAACAAATAATATATGTAACAAAAACTAGGAGTTTTTGACTTTGTAATTTTAAATTTGAAGAAATATTCTAAGGATATAATCTTACACACAGAAAGAGTTTTTCACCAAGAGCTTTACATCGTGGCGTGACTTAGGATATAGACCCCCATGAATAAGGGGGATAATGAAGGCACATCTGCTTGGTCAAACTAACTAACTAGAAAACTTAGAGAAAAGCACCTCTGGTAAAAGTGCCACGATCCAAACTACATATGCGTGACTCCTGGCCTTCTGTGAATGCAGAGCAAGTGTGGGAGAGGGAGAAGGAGGTGAGGCAGTAGCTAATGAGGGCAAACGGTCCCTCTGTGCTCATCAGACATCCCAATTCCAAGGCCACACTGGCTTGCCACTTCCCATCACAGCCCAAAGCTGGGTGTTTGAAAGGGACCAGTGGCTTCTAAGTCACTTTTTAACCTTTTTTTAGAAGAGGATCAACAGCAAAGTGTGATTTGGTACAGTTAAGAAGGAAAAACCCAGCTGTAGGAATATAAGATGGGAAACAGAGGGCTGAGGCGCTGGGTTTTCAGGATGTGGGGTCTCAGACACTCTTCTACGTCACACACTGAGATGGGACCTCACACTTGTCTGCTCTCAACCTCCTCTCAGCTCGCCAGGCCAGCACCCCCGCACCTTCTGCTGCCTCGGAACACAGGGCTGGGGTTTCTCGAACTGAATGAGTGTGGCCAGCATAGTTGCCACCAGTCCTGGGACAGGACTCAGGAGTGTGACATTCCCAAGGCCAGAAACAGCATATGGCATTTGGCCTTTTCCTAAATACTTTGACTGGAATTTTACATTACAGTTACAATAAAGAAAAAACAGATAATAACTGAGCTCTAACTAAACATTTATCAAGTCCCTCACTATTCCCGACGAGTCTAAGAGGTGGACATGTGCACGGTTCCCATCTCACATGAAGAAACTAAGACTTAAGGAGGGAAAGGCAGCCCCTAGAATGACCGAGCTAGCGACTGTGGGCTATCACATGGCCCGGCCACTGCCCCCCCGCCCGCAGATACCAGCAGCCACAGGGTGAGAAGCAAAGCATGTGAGGAAAGGTGGAAAGGTTTGTAGAGAAAACTGATGAGAAAGGAAGTCACCACAGTGAGGTCTGTGAGTGAGGTCTTGATCAGGGGGATGAACAGCTTGGCCAGGCTAGGAGCAACCCTCCATCCCAGCCTATTATCTGCAAGTGTGTGTGCATGTACATGTGCCTGTGTGTTGTTTGTGTACACATGCATGTGTGGTGTGTGCGCGCGCGCGCACACACACACACACACACACACACGTGTCTTCTCAAGAACCTTTAGGGAAGCCCTTCTAGGACCAAGGCAAAGCCATCAGTAATTGCGCCGCAGGCTAGGCTGGCTTACAAGTGTGAACAGGTAGGGAGCCCCAGTGCCTGTTGGGACGGGTTAATAATGCAGCTGTGATGTGTGGGCTCAGGCAACAGGTGGCAGTGCAAACTCTCCCAGCCATGCCACGTTACCTGAGAGCCAGGAGAGCAGGGAGGTCCGCTTACCAGGCAGACCCCCGGCCTGGGTTGAAGGCACTGGAGCAAAAGAGGAAACGGTCAGCGATGGATGGGCTCCTGGTCAGGATGCAGGACATGGAGCCAGAAGGAGAGATAGGATGGAGAAGCATACCTGCTGTCCAGCTCCCTTGGGCAGCGAGGGAGCACAGTGAAAAAGGGGATGGCTGTGATGGGGAGGTGCTCAGGACAGACCCCTGAGCCCTGCTCAGAGATGGCAGATGCTGGTAGAGGGGGCCTACAGCTCCCATAGTGACTCTACAGCCCCCCATTAGTCATTTCCCTTCCCTCTGGCCACTCTAAATGGAGACTGAGGGCCTCCGGGCCAAGGGGCAGAGCCCAGGATAGTGACACCAGCCTCTGAGGCATCGCTGAGAGAACGGTGCACTGAGAAAATGTCCTACAATGTGTGCCTTTCTGAACAAGCTGGATGACAAGGTGCTTTCAGGAGGGGTGGAGAAGTCCTCTTGGGGCCACCACCTGCTCCAAACCCAGATCCTGTCCCCTTTCCTCCCTCCAGGATCCTACACATGCCAGCGGAAGGGCAGAGCTGTGTCGATAGGTTTGGGTGCCCTGGCCCCCAAAAGGGTCCTCTTTATCAAAGGACACAGTGGGCACGGCCAAGGCTCCCAGGAGCAGCAGCACCCACCTTGCCGCGTGGCCTGTCCCCCAGCACCAAGAGGATACCCACTCCTCAGTGTAGCCACCTGGGCCCCCTCGAGGTTCGGAGGGTTCCCAGGACCAGTGAGGAGCTGTGTTGGCCAAGACATGGACCTCGCCAGCAAGACACCCACTCCAGCGACAGACCACTCTGACAAGAGGCGCCTGAGCCACTGGGACTGGAGAAGCAGAGGGCACCAGGACTGGGGCAGCACAGTCACCTCTCTCGAGAGTGCCTAGTACTCTCTTTGCCCACAAGTTGCTTTATTCCATTAGAACCAACCCTTAACCAAGAGGTGGTAGCTAAGCCTGAGAAGCCAAATCTGTGTGCCACGTGCCCTGGCGTGGCCCCAACCATGGGCATTTTGGGTCCCTCACCCCACCCTGGGTCCCCTTTCCCAGTGTGCAGGGGCCAGGCCCTGTACCTTCTTTCTACCCATCACCTCTCAACTCCCCACCCAATGTGACAGCCAAATGAGGGCACCATGGCCCACCAGGCCATTGGCCCACTCTACATTCTGCTTCCCTGCTTGAAAGCTACGAACAGCAACCAAATGCCACTGACTTTCTGGGGCCCCCCGACTCATCCTTAGCCCCAGTCTCCTCTGCTCTGGCAGACTGGTCTCACTGTCTCAGGACGCACTGTTGGCTCCCCGCAAGCCTCTGCTCAGAACCCCTTTCCCTTCCCTCCGACCTCCAAGTCCTATCCAAAGGGGCAAGTGACTACTCTCCAGGCCACTGCCTCAAGGCCTGGCAGTGCGGGCCCTCTCTGGCATCCTCTTCCCTCCAGGCCTACTGAAGGGCAGCACAGGTACAGCCAGCAACTCACCAGAAGGGGACAAGGACAGGGCCATGGTGCCATAGTAGGAGAAGGCACCAGTCTCGAACTTCATGTTCTCTTTCCCGGCCTCTACCTCCACCTTCCCCTGGAAGAACACAGGTCAGGGTCACAGAGTAAAAAGAGAAAAAGGACAAGGTGGGAAGGAGACATGAGGAGCGACGGGCCTAAGGGCCTAAGGGCTCTGGGTGGGGGCACGGGGACAGGGGCTCAGGGCAGGTGCAGGTGGCGCACCTGCAGGATGAGGACGAAGTAGTCGGCTGGCTTGTTGCGGGAGTACAGGAAGTGGCGGGCACAGTGCTTGTTGTGCTCATCGAACCTGAGCTCCTGGATGACATCCGGGTACTTGAGCAGCCGCAGCAGGATCTTCTCCGACACCAGAGAAGGGCTGAACTGGGGGACCTCTGCGGGGACAGGGGATGCTCCCTCATTGCCAGGCCCGCCCATTCAGTCCGCACCCCCGGGGAGGGGGCGCTGGGCTCTGGACTGGTCAGACTAGAGTGGGCCCAATGCTGGGCTTGAACAGTGACACCCGCACTAAGGGGGCACGATCCTGGGCAAGTCACATGACCTGTGTCCATTTCTTCATCTGTGAAATGGGGATTCCAACCTCACAGGGTCATGTCGAGGTCAAATGGGGCAATACATGTAAAGTACTCAGAGCCATGCATGGCCTATGGAAAGTGCGCAATAAATGTTATTATATTATCAACATCATCTACATCCTGGAAACAGAAAGGAGAAGGAATCTCCACACCAGTAGCAAGCAAGGGCTGGGAAGGAAGACTAGGGCAAAAGGACGAGGAGGTAGGAGTCTTTCTAATTCACTGCCCAGGTCCCAAGGCAGCTGTGACGCAGGGGTGAGAAGGGAGAAGATGCTGATCTAGAGGTCCAGTCCTACGATCAAGTCCAGCACATGCAGGCAGAGGGGAGGCGGGAGAGATAAGAACAGAGCCAGCACCATGTTCTCGGAGGGAATGAGCAGGGCCAGGGCGGGGGGCTGCATGTGGGTGGGCCTGCGTCCTTCTCCACGAGCCTTGATGGGCCCAGTTCAGGTCCTCTCGAGGGTTATTTTATTTTATTTTTTTACACTTACAGCACGTGGTCTTCCTAGGTGGTCTCCCATCCAAGTACTAACCAGGCCCGAACCTGCTTAGCTTCTGAGATCAGACGAGATCGGGCATGTTCAGGTTGGCATAGCCATAGACCACCAAGGGTTATTTCTAAAACTAAGTGGGATGCATCCTGAAAGTATGCAGTAGGGAACGCAGATCACAGGGCGCGCCCAAGGATGGAGGAGCCGCCTTGTGCCTTCCAGGTGCAGCCCGGTCCCCTCTGGGAGCAGTCGGGGCCAAGTCCTTCTCCCTCCATGATCGTGTCCCTCCTCTCACTCTTACCTGTGGCCAGGAAACGGTGAGCAGCCAGAAGCAGCTGAGGTGAAATTTTCACCTTGAGTTCGTTGTCAGCATCCTTAAAGGCAGAGAAGTCACGTTTGTTCTTCTCAGACACCCGTTTCCGGCTCCGGTTGTCAGCTGCAAGAGGAGGAATCTGGAGCTGAGCACGCTGTCCCCTCCATGGACTCAGGAGTAGATGGAACCTGCCCACCAGCTGCCAGCCTTGCAGTCCCTCTTTCCATGCAGGAACAGCGGAGCCTGGGCCAGGGTGGTCCAAAGGCCAAAGGCAGGAACCAAGGTGGCCTCCTCTCCCCGCTAGCCCAGCCTGCATGAATCCCCAAGTCTCAGGCAGCCCTGCCCCTATGTCCCCGCACTGTGGCCTTCCCATGCAAGACAGTGGATGTCAGAATAAGGGGCAGGACAGGAACTCACTATACATGTCTGACTCGTCCAGGATCTCCGACTTAATGATCTCCTCGATGACATCCTCCAGGGTGACCAGCCCCAGGACCTCGTAAAAGGGGTCCCCTTCACCCTCGTTGTTTACTTTCTGCACGATGGCCAAGTGGGACTTCCCTGGGGGACAACACAGTGAGTCAGACAAGAGCAAAGGGACTAGTCATGACATTCCTCCTCCGAAATGCTAACACACTTGGGGTCATGAGTCACTCGGGTAGGGTCAGGGGTGGTTTTTTTTCTTTTCTGTATTTCCTGAAGTTTCTACTGCAAACATATTGCTTTTATGAGAAGAAAAACCAGAAGTATATTTTAGTGTCAAGGCATTAAGGATCATTTATTTAAGCAGAATGAAACGGCAAGGTCCTGCTGGTGCCAGATCCAGGGGAGGGAAAGACCCACACTGACAACCCGTAAAAAGAGGAGCCAGAGACAGCTGGACCAGGGGTTCCCGAGGGCCCCTGCCCATTCCTACCCTGGTGTCCCAAGAGCCATTCACAAACTCCCTGCAGGTGCCCTGGGGCCATGATACTGCCCCAGGCAAAGGCTCTTGGTCCCAAAGCCATTAACAAATTAGCCTGGCAAATAATTAGGCTAGGCAGGCACTATAATTATAGAAGGGCCACCCCTTAGTCCTAAAGCAAGAGGAAGGAGGAGACGCCCTCCACAAAAGCTCTGTGGGGTGGTAGGGTTTCCCAGGCCCCCCTGGGTTCTTACTCTGGTCTCATGCCCCTGACCCCAGCATGTGACAACAGGGAGCCAGCCCAGAGGGCTTGGCCCACACTCCAGGGTCTGGAGCAGCCTAAGGGAGGAAGCCCCAGCAGAGCTGTGAGGGTCACGTCTTTCTTGGTCTCTCCACAGCTTCCCCTTCACCTTCTGCTGGCCCAGCCACTGGAATCTGGGCTGTATTTGCCTTTACTAATTTGCTCTTAGCAGAATGTTCCCTTGCCCAAGGTCACAAAGTCCTCTAATGGTAGGGGCCTAATGTTCAGTCTGCACTCTCTGACCAGGGGCCACTCCCTCCTCCTGGGATACCGGTCTCTTGGAGTCCTCTGATCTCAGGGGCTATTCTGTCCTCTTAATGTGGGAGGGTCCCAGGGCTCAGTCCTTGTGCCTAGGTCCCTTGCTTTGTGACTTTAAGTACAAACTATATGTCTTAAATAAGTATTTGCAGCCCAGCCCTCTCCTGTGCCCTCCAGACTCAAACATCCACCTGCAGCTGACAACAGCCAGCTCTGTGTAGATGTCTAATACCTTGAACTTATCGCCAAAACCAAGCTCCTGCCCTTGCCCCAGCCTGTCACATCTCCCTCAATCCAGCTCATCGGCCATGGGGCAGTGAATTCTGCCTCCTCTATTTTCTACCCTTCTATATCCAACCCCTTCAGCAGACCCATCAGCTCTGCCTGCAAGGGGTGCCTGCAATGCAACCTCTCCTGGTGGCCTCCACGGCTACTGTCCCATTCCGGGCCACACACACCCCTTCCTCACCATCTCTCTGCTTCGTCCTGGACCCCTAGTCCACTCTCAACACTGCAGCAAGGGCGGGGCCTCTCACAGGGAAGTCAGGTCACCTCACGCCTCACTCCAAGCACAAGCCACATTTGTCTGTGCCTGGCCCAAAGCCTCTCGTGTGGCCCCTCACCCATCTCCTACTTCTCTCTCCTGTGCTCAGGCTAGCCTTCTCCTCCTTGCTGTTCCACAGACACCTGACACCTGACTCTGCTCCCTGCACCTCCTTCCAACACATTTGCATAGCTCCCCTCTCTAGGTCTGTGTGTCACCCTCTGGGTGAGGCCCACCCCCAGGGCCTCCCTGCCGACAAACCCTCCTCCAGCACCCTAAACCAGTTGTTACTCTATCACCTAAAATAAAGGCTGTCATGCTTATCCCTGCCTTTATCATTGCCGGGCCCCCTGCTCCCAGTAGACTGTGAGTCTATGACAGCAGGGACTTCAGCCTGTGTCCCCAACTCAGAACATCAAGAGGCACACAGTGTTTGCTTTGTGCTTGTGGGGCGAATGACTCCGCTCATGGGAGGAGGGAGAAGGGACGGAGACTAAGAATGATTGAGTTTTGGTGATTCAGAAGTCTGTATGATTCAGAAAGCACTGTTAGCTGATCTACCATTTAAAATAGGATCGACTTAGGGCTTATATGCTCATGATTCTCACTGAAAGAAATTTAAATCTAATATAGAATTCTGTTTGAATGAGTTACCTCATTTTATTATTAGTCTTGATCCAACTGGATAATTGAATTTGGGGGTGGTTGGGGTAAGAAATGAAACATGAAAATTTAAATAATACATCTACCCCAAAAGCTGAGAGTCCCACACTTTCCTTATTTAAACAAAAAGACTGTGGAAATATAGCAAACTGTTCAAATTTGGCTGATAGATAGGAAATTATTGATATTTGACTATTTTGGGCCAATAAAAGTAACAATCTCCTAGATTTATCCTAACAGTATAGGGGATTCAGGGTGGTTTTCATTTCCTTTTTTTATTTTTCTGAAGAGAAATTCCTAAAATTCCATAATCGATAGTGTAAATTTTATAAAGATAAACGCATGTGTTAAATTTTATAAAGATACGCATGTTAAAGTAACTTTTAAAGGACTCCCATACTGCTTCTTCTGGGACTTGGGGTTTCCTTTAAATCCAAGCAAGGCCAGAAAGGGGCAACCTGGCTGTAAGAGAGAGGCACCTTGACACTGCTGTCATTTGGTCTCCTCTGGGCCACACCTGGCTGCTAACTTGCCTATCCTGCCCTTCGTCTCCCTTTGTCCAGTCTCTAGAAACCCCAGAGGGCTGGACAGACCAGGCAGAAAGCCTGGGCCTCTTCTACTGCCCTCTCCCACCTGGAACAGGGGCGAGGAGTGAAAAGACAGAGTCCTTCACTTGTCACCTTTTACCTTCAGCCCTGGGTGGGCCAGCCCATGGCCCAGTTCTTCCTTTCCCAGCATCTGCATAGCTGTGAGGCCTGCATGTGACACTGGCCCACTGGCATCCATGTCCCTACGGAGCAGGGTGCAGCTTAGTCAAGGCTGCACTGTGACTTTCCTCCTCTCTGTGCCACCCCCTCTGCCTGCCGCACACCTGGAGCACAGTAGATGCTCCAGACTCTGCTGGACACATACAGGCAGTCTCCAGGGGCCCCAGGAAGCCCAGTCCCCCACCTTTGCTATGTCCTCTTCCCTCATGAAAAGCTTTATCATCATCTCTCAAAGACCAGAAGGACACCTCAGTAGGTGCTAGGTTACAAAGCCACAAGGGCCCTGCAAGGGGCCTGCTCACCAGTCATGGCTGCCTTTCTCACTGCTTAGATCCAGGGGCCTCAGATCAGACACGGTTCCACCACCAGGATGGTGTCCTCAGCATCCTTCTCGTGGGCCTCCTGGCAAGTCCCACCTCCTGACACCCAGGACTGGCCTTGTGCTCTCAAGCCCTCCAACAGAGCCCTCTTTTCCAGGAAATCCCCCACCCCAGCCACTGGCCACAGCAGGATTAAGGGCCTATTAATAGTGCTGACCTCACCCAGCAGCAGGAGGCCCACCTGAACCCCTCAGCCCCCAGGTGGGAGAGTGCCTTCTGCAGCGGGGAAGGGCGGGGGCGGAGGCGGGTGCTTAGGCAATGAGCAACTTACAGTAACACCTAGGAGGCCGGTTCATTTTAACATAGACTAATACACACTGTCAGACCAGAGACTAAAACAGAGCCCCACTGGGGCAACAAGGAAATTTCTCCAGGGTTAGGTAGTGTGTGTCACAGAGGAGGTGGCAAGACCCAGGCCCAAGCAGGCTCCCACTTGTAGAGGAGACCTTAATCCAAAGGAAACTCCCAGGCCGATGTGCAAGGTGGGTAATGACACAGTATTGCAGCCACTGAACAAAAGGGCTGAGGCTCCCGAGATTTACCTAATGAGATAGTGTTCACCTCTGTAAAGCAGGAAGTTAAGGAGCAGGACAATAAAAGCCATTGACACTGGCTCCTTATGCTTTGGCTTAATGCATTTTAAAATCAATGTTTTACTTTTTGTATGTTTTCCTTCTATAATCAGAAGAGGCAAAAACTGAAATCTCATTTTGAAAGCGGGAAAAAGCAATTTAGTTCACTGCTGACGTACTAGAAGAACACGCACCAAAAATATTAATATTTTGAATGGTGAGATAAGGGTCACTTTCATTTCTTAATCATTTTCCACTTTTCTCAGTTTTATAATAAATATATTACTTTAATTTTATTTTCCAAGTTCAGTTGGCCTCCCCTGTGGATGCCAGGATGGCTTAACCCTCTCCCTGCTGTTGCTGGACACAGCTGTTTCCAGTTCTTCTCTATTGTCCCATGTGAGATGACGACACATTTATAGATGTGGAGTTACTAGGTCAAAGAGTTTTTGACTGGCGAATTTTTTACACGCCTCCAAATCGCCCTCTGTATATAGCAGAGGGCCCAGTTCAAAGTCTCACCAGCATGAGTTCAGTTAGGTGGTTCTTGACTCATTACTCAACCCCTAGCACGAGGCTAAATATACAGCAGGTGCTTGATAAGTCAGCTAGCTATTCAATACATAGCACCAATGAAAAAACGGCATTATAGCTGGTTATGTTTTTAAAGGAAATAAAGAAAAACGGGAGGCAAGACATAGAACAGAAAACAGAAAACAAACAAGAGAGAAAGGAATAAGTTATGGGGACAGCTGCACAGAAGAGAAATAAATGGAAGAGCAGAATGGTGGCCCATCTGCCAGAGCAGACAGGGATCTGCAGGTAAGAGGGTTTCTAGAGCCTTCCCAGTAGACTTGCCTGCCATCCTGAGCAAGACACACAAACAACACAGAAGTGAGCCCCGGCCGTCTGTCAGGGACCTTTCAGAATAGGGTCTCTGAAACAGGGACTCGTCCAACATAAATAAGCAACTTTAGCTTCTGTTTATACAGGCTGACAGCGCTCCCTGACCAGGCCCCCTGTATGAAGTCCCAGGAATAAAGCAAGCACAAGGGCCCACAGCAGCCTGAGGTGACCCTCTCTGTCCCTGCTAGCTTGTCAACCAGCAAGAGGGAAGCAGTAGCCACGGAGTTAGGGCCAAGCCAAGGGGTTGGCCAAAGTAATTCAAAATTGATAAGAAAATTATCTGAAACACAGACTTACAGCCACTGCCAGTACTGATGACCCCCACCAGAAAGGCATTTTGTGCCTTGAGAAAGTATATAAAGTATGCACTAAAGATAATATGAATGTTAACTTTTTAAAGACATTAAATATCATGGTTATTTCATCTTTATCTCTAACAATTTTCTGTGTTTGTTTTGTAATATATACATTACGAAACAGTGCATGCAGGCAACTTTGGAACAAACGGAGGTAATAATGTAAAAGTATTTTCTAATAGTATACGTGACCACCAGTTAGGAGCGCTCCCCTTAGAATAGCTCTGTAAAGGTGGCCAGGCCTTGGTTGTCCTTTCCCACAACAGACACTAGGGTGTCCCCCTCAGCCCACCTGTCCCAGCTGCAGAGTAGGGGTGAACAAACTCTGGGGGTGGCCCGCATGCATCTCCTATGACTGACCCCTGCTCTTCCTGGAGGAAACGGAGGATCAGAGGGGCCTGCCCAGGAGGACACAGGGAGGGGTGATCATGCTGGGGTCAGGGGACTTCTGCAAACAGCCTCCTTTTAACCAGAGAGCCCTGAGGGGGAAGCTGTTGACAGAACCATGTCAGGAGCCCCTAAGGCTGGGCTCTCACCCAGGACCAGGTCTTCAAGCCTTTGATTTTTCTCTTAGCCAGTAGTCTCTAATTTAACCTTTTATTATGGAAAATATCTAGCACATACAAAAGGGAGGAAATAATTACACCTTCGCCCTTCACCTAACTTAAACAATTAACTCCTCTGTGGATCTGGCTTCCTCTTTCTTCCCTCCCACTCTACCGGCTTATTGTGAAGCAAATACCAGCTTTTATCTGTGAACATCTATAAATTTTACAAGCACTTTAGTAAGTATTTCTAAAAAATAAAGACTTTTAAAAAAAGCAAAACTGTGACTCTATTACCACACCTAAATATATACAGGAATTCCTTAAGATTGTCAACAGTGTTCTTATTTCCCCAATTTTCTTAAGATTTGATTTACAGCTAATTTTTATATGATTTTTAACTGATACTGGTAACAAAAGTGGAAAAAAGTAAATTAAGATCACTTATAACCCTGCTTTCCAAAGATAACTACTGTTAACAAAGCATTTTCTCTGGTCTTTAATATTAATATACATAGAATATTAAAATACATTATTTTATTATTCATATTTTCCCACATTATAGAAGTTTTTTTAATTGAATGGCTGCATATTTCACAGTACACATGTGTACATGTGTCCTCTCCTGGAGACACATCTAGGCAGGTCCAGAGAGGGACACACAGAGCTGTCGTAGGCAGAAAAAAAACAAAGTGGATGAAAAACACTTGAAAGACTGACAGTGAGCATAGGAGGGCAGGGGCACTGATCAGGGGTGCCCTGGGGTTCCCTCCTTTTGAATTTGGACCCTTGGTGTATTCTGATCTCCCTTCCCACTCAGTCCTATCTTCTCAGGAGCTCTCTGCCCTTCCCCCATCACCCCGGCTCCTGGCCATCTGGCCCCCTGCCAGGAGGGCCCCCCTTCCTTCTCGTACCTCTGCTTGACTAGCAGCTTCCTCCCTTACTTACTGCCTGTGCAGCATCCACTCCTTGGACCTGTGTGTGCAACCAGCTAATAGTCTGTGCGCGAATCACTCTCAAAGCTGGACCGTGGGTAAAGAGCCCACATGCCACGGGTTAGGCGTGACGATGCAACTGGAAATTCTGCTAAGTGCTCTGCTGGCTAACATCAAGCTGTGCTAAGTCTGCAACTAACTTTCTACTGAGGTATCTCCTTCGCAAAGAAAAGAAAAAGCTTTTTTCCTTGGTGAAACCCCAGTTGGTAACTGGCAATCATACACCAAATGTTCCCAAATTTACTATGAAAATCATTCTAGGCCTTGATAATGAAAACCTGAAGAGGGAGCAAAACTCCAGCAACACGAACCTGATGCTCGAGGCCATTACTAGGGTAGGGAGAGGGGCGGGGAGGTGAAGCAGTGATGGGAGGGTATTACTTGATGAGTTCAAACTGGTTTATCTAACTTGGGACATCAGTTAGAAGAGGAAAAAAGACTTAATGATTAAACAATTATTTTTTTCTGCCTCGCACACACACAAAAAAACAGTGACATCTTGAAATATCTCCCTTGGTGTTTTAGCAGGAAAAACGTTTACGTAGACCTGGCTCTTGTGAACACTGATGCCAAAATCCTAAATAAAGATATTGGCAAATCAAATCCAGTGGTGTGTAAAAAAGGGATAATATATCATATGATAATTGTTTATGGGTTAATATTTAAAAAATCAGTGGAATTCAGAATACTACAGGAGATAAATGACGATTATCTCAACAGACATTTAAAAAGCACCTGGTAAAATTCAACATCTATTCATTATAAAAACTCATAGCAAACTCGGAAGAGAAAGAAACTTGCTTGATCTGATAAAGACAATTTACAAAAAAATAAAAAAAAACACAGCAAAATCATGCATGATGATAAATTGTGAAAGCTTTCCCCCAAGACCTAGCATGACACAATGATGCACACTGTCACCATACAGGCTGACAAAATCCTAGATGTCCTAGCCAGTAAAATAAGACAAAAACAAGATATAAATGTATAAAGTTTAGCAATAAAATTAAATAAAACTGCCATTATTCACAACATAATTACATGGGAAGAAAATCTAAAATGAACGATTAGACGTAATGACTGAATTCAGCGAGGCCAGTGGATTCAAGGTTGCTATACAAAAATGAACGGTTATTTCTTTATTCTTGTGTGGTATAATAAAGAATGTCTTTAATCTTTGACCCCAGTTCCTGGCAGATTCAAAAACCCTTGGAATTTCCTGAGTAACTGCAGTATCTTTGTTATGCTAATCACACGACTCCAGGGGGGGCCCACCCCCAGACCCAGAGCTGGTGGCCACCAGTAAACCCCACTAGGATCTTTCCACTGCCTACCTCCCAGGGCTGGAGATGGAGCTCAATCAATAATCTAATAATCAATCATACCTAGGTACTGAAATCCTGATAAAAACTCTGGACCCCCAAGCTCAGTGGAATTTCTCGTTTGGGGAACACACTGATGTGCCAGGAGGTGACACACCTTAAGGGGCATAGGGCATGGAAACTCTCCCTCCGAGACTGTGCCAGCCCTCATCAGGCATTCGGCCTATAAAATAAAACTCATCACAAGTATAGCACTTTCCTGAGTCATTGTGACTCATTCACTGAATTATTGACCCAAAGTGGGGCTTATGGGACTCCCAGAATTGATAGCCAGTTGGTCAGAAGTGCCCAAGAAGGGGGACTCCACCTGTAGCTGGCATCTGAAAGGAGGCAGCAGCAGATGAAGGGCTGAGCCCCAGACCAGTGGGGCCTACGGCTAACCCCAGGTGGTTAGTGGCAGAATTGAACTGCAGCCCACCCCAGCTGGAACAATCTACAACAAACATTTGGAAAATAAAATTTTAAGGACACCACTTAAAATCACCAAATACCTAGGAATAAATTAAGAAAAAAAATGTAAGATTTCTATACAGAAAATGATAAAACGTTCTTGAAAGTAATTAAAAGAACATAAATGCATAGGGGAGGCAGTGACGGTGCTTAGAAACCAGAAGATTCGTCGTAACAAAAATGTCAAACCTTCAAGCCTATCTCGAGATTCAGTGCAATTCCATCTAATTCCCAGGAAAAAGGTTAAGGATAGTCAAGACATTCTTGAAGAACAAAGAACAGAATATTTGACATCACCAGCTATGAAGACTTGTCAGAATCTGAAACCAAGTGTCACCGGGACTAACCAAACAAGCACGGGAGAGCATGTTCATCGCTGGTCGCTCCAGTGATGAGAGGGCCTATAGCATCACACAAGACAGTAACACACCTGCCTGCCTGCTTAAAATAAACCAATGAACAGCCGACAACCAGAGCAGGGGACAAGCATGGGAGCCGATAGGGCACTCTGGGGCATGGTCTCATCCTTGCCTGCACTGGGCCCTAGCAATTCTGCTCCTGGAGACACTCCCAACGGAAATGCCCATGCAGGCAGGCACTAAGAGCCATGCCCAAGGGTGTTCTTAGTGGCACAGTCTGTAGCAGCCCCACACTGAGAACAACTGGGAACTGGCTGAATGTCCGTCCGCAGGACCCGCACGGCACCCTTCCATCACTGACAACCACACAGCAGCAGCAGGCCGACTCCAGTGCACACGGTGCAGACCAAGCGTGTGTGTGACCTCCGTGCTTAGCGGGAATAGCCATATGCAAAGGAGCATACGCTGTGCAAGTCACTCATACGAGTGAGCACGGCAGAAAAGAGAAGCCCAGCATGCTGCAGGGGCAGGGGCAGTGGCTGGGAGGGATGGAGGACTTCTGGGTCAGTGAGGGCCTATTTCCTGGGCTCAGTGGTAGTTTTCTTTGTGAAAACCATTAGGTTGTACACTCACGATCTAAGCACTTTGCTTCAGCGAGAGGCTCACTTTAAAACAGACCTAGGTGTGGCTACCAGAGGCAGGAGGTGGCCAGGATGGGTGAAGGAAGCCAGCAGGGACAAACTACCAGGTATAAGATAAGTCCTGGATGTAACAGGCAGCATGGTGACCAGTGAGTAATACTGTGCAATACTGTGCTGCAGAACTGAAAGTCACTAGGAGAATGGATCTTAAACATTCTCATCGCAAGAAAAGAAACCTGGTAACTATGTACGGTGATGGATGCTAACCAGACTCACTGTGGTACCCAATTTGCTACACAAATACAAAATCATTGCATTGTCCACTTGAAACTCTATCATGTTATATGTCAGTTGTAGTTTAATTTAAAAAAACCTAGAACTGCCACTAAGTTTTCCAACCTGGATTATTGGACAATCCCAATCTTCTGGTCAATTTCTTAATATCTACAGTCTCACTGACAAGTGACACAGAACAGCAGTTTAAGATGGTGGGGCACAGTTGGGGGTTGCCACTCGGCTGTCATGTGACTGAGGAGGTTCTCAGATGCTCTGAGCCCCAATTCCCCACCTCCGGCCATGCCACAGAGAACGAGCTCAGTACTCAGTGAAGGGTGACTCCCAATGAGCGCATTCTTCCTCCTATGCTCTTCCCTCTCTTCTCCCTGAGCCCTGGGGCTACGAAATTTGGGGAGACTGAGCCTTCTGGGGCATCTCTCTTTTCTTGGATCCCCACTTGTCTCTGCTGCTTTTCGAGCACAGCCTCTTCCCTCCGTCACTGGGACACCCAGGAGGGAGCAGGTGACCAGTGACTCCTGACCAAATCAAGGATGCAGCAGGTCACGGTGGCCCCTCCCTGCCCGCCTCCCCAGCAGCCGCTCCTGCCCTTAAAACACACATGCTGGCAGTCAGAATGGCAAGCTCACCATTTTTCAATCTGCAAGAAACAAGGAAGTAAGGAAATGAGGATAAGTGCTCAGTTTTAAGTTTCTTCTCCATATGTTTTCTTCTTAAGCTCTGACTTCTGTTACCCTTAATATACACCCGAGGCCCGGGAGACGACGGCTCTGCACTGGCATGTAACTGTACACCACAGTGGGGCTCTTCTGATCTCAGTGTATCCATAACTCCAAGAAAGGCGTGATGCCCAGACAGTGGGGCAGCCTGCCACCTGAGCCAGTGTGACAACCGCTGTGGCCAAGGCTGGAGCCAGTGCCAACTGGGGCACCTTTTGGACAGTAATAACAGCAATTTTTAAAACAGCAGACATTTACAGCAATTTTTAAAACAGCAGCATGAGGGCATGGTGCCTCACTTCATTTAGTCAGCACTACCCTCTGACCTGGGCACTGTCATTGACGAGGTGACCAAACCACCAGCAACCAGAGTTTTTCTCAGACTAGAGTCAGTCACTATTTCGAGCTTTTCATGAAATAAACTCCATCACTTAAGCATTTGCTCATTTTTTAAACTACTCTTAGGAAAGTTTGATGAGATATAAATTTAAAGCAGGATTCCAGGTGCCCGTGCACGTGTGTGTGCGTGCGTGCGTGGGGTGTGGCTGCCTAGAGCGGGTGAATGTGTGTGAGTCTGCCTACCTGTATGTGTGTGCGGGTGTGTTTAAGCATGCCTGGGGGGGGCAGCGTGTTCATGCATGAGCCTGTCTCTGTGTGTGAGACTGTCTCTGTGGGGGGAGTATGTATGTGTGCCTGCCTGCCTGTGTGTGGGAGTGTTTAAGCATGCCTGGGGGTTGTGTATGTGCATGAGCCCGTCTCTGTGTGTGCGAGTGTGTGTGAGCCTGAGTCTGGGGGCTTTGTGTGGAGTAGTGACGGTGTGTGAGAATGAACCATGTGGGGCTTTGTGTGGAGTAGTGACGGTGTGTGAGAATGAACCTGTCTTTGTGCATGTGCAGCTGCACACATACTGAGTGTGTGGGAGTGAACCTGTCTTTGTGTGTGTGTATGTTCGCACATGCACACATAGTGTGTGGAAGTGAGCCTGCCTGGGCGGGGCTCCTGTCCCAGGCTTCTTGCTGCCTGCTGGCCACATACAGCATTCCAGAGAGCCGGGAAACCAGTCTATTGAGAGAGCCCTGCCCAGGTTCTGGTAAGAAGGTCCTGCAGAGGCCAGACTCAACTGTGCCCTCCGGGAAGGCAGCCACACCAGGTTTAACCCAGGCTGCAAGTCCCAGCCCTCAGGCTCTCCTGTCACCACACACTGGGCCTCGGGCCTCGGGCCTCAGCCTGTGGAAATCCTCCCAGACGCTCTTCCCAGAATCCTGGAGATAAGACAGGGAGCTCACTGCTTATCAGAGAAGAAACCTGAGGATCTAATCTAAACTGTTCCAAAAAAGCAGGGCACAAAATAATAGGAAGACCATGATTTCAAAGTGAAAGTACACATGGCCAGCCCATGGAAAAGAGATCCTGGCTGTAACAACGAAAATGGTTTTGATCTTGCTGTTACAAGATTTTTTAAACAAACAAAAAACCCTTAAATTTCTAAAAAAGTTATTACAATAAATCAAAATATTATAAGTAGATCTTTCTAGATCACAGGCTCATGGATTGTTTTGTAGACTTTTGTGTGTTTTCCTGTACCTCTTTTATGATAACCCCTGGTGAACAGAAACTCACATAATGAACAGGACAGGAACAGACTAAGAAGTCCAGACTCCCATCTATGAAATGACCAGTAGTCCCTTACATAGCCCCTAAGCCTTTCACAGCAGCGTGTGTCAGCACACACAAGAGTGATGAGACGGGTAAAGGAGGAACAGGTTGGGCCAGCACCCTGTCCCAGGGACACTGTGTCCATGGCAGGCTGAGCAGCTCAGAGGATAGGACTAGGGATGGATCAAATGGCAACAACAACTCTAAATTCTGCCCCTCAACCTCATAGCTGTGGGCCATGTGGCCCCTCAGGAAAACTCCATAACCCTTACATCCTCCTGGCAACTTCTGCTGAGAAGTTCAAAAATCCCTAAGACGAAAGGATGCTTTGAGAGAGTCAGTCAAGGATGTGAGAGGTGCCCGGCCCGTGAGGAACCAGGGCTAAGGAACCAGGTGGCTCTGCTACAATCAGTCAGGACAAGTGACAGAAGGGCCCAGTCCACCTTCCGCTTCTACACACACTGTCCCCAGATGTGTGGCCTTCAGGAGAGTGTGTGACAAACACGTCACTGCCCCTGCCCACCCTCCAGGAGGCCGAGCCCAGAGGGTACATGCAATGCCAGGTGCCATGCCTTTCCCTCAAGATATCCATGCTGTTCCATTCACCTAGCTCATCTAAGTGACAGCACTGATGTGGAGAAAAGGGTGTAGAGAGAAGGCATGGGTAGCCTGAATATAAAGTCCCTCCTGAAAGGGCTAGAAGCACTGACAACACACAGAAGCAGTTTTACCCTAGGTTGGCACCATGGCCAGAGCATCTCATTGCTCATCTGTGGGCTAGTCCGAGTTCTCGCAGAACACGAGGCACAGAAGTGGGAAAGGCTACACCTATTCACACCTGAAGATCCAGATACAATGTCATGTTCTCTGGGGCATCTTCCCATACTTCTGCTGGCAAGACAAGCCCCTGCCTCTCATCCGTTTCTCCTGCAGGACAGTTTTATGGTTTTGCATTTATGCACATGTCTACTTCCAAGGTTGAACATCTGTTCAATCGATACCTCCCGTCCTAACCAGACATGTCCAGAAAAAACTCTGAAGCTAGACTTTCTAATAAAAAATATACGACTTTAAAAGTAAATACCCATATGATCTCAGTATAATCTAAGCTCTTAGGGCCTGGACGTTAAGGCAGTACCTTCTGGGACACAAATGACAGCTTTAGAACAGAGCTGTAATTAGAAGACCAGGAAAGAAGCTCCCAGTCCTGGCCCCTCAGTGGAAGCTGCCCACAGGCTGCGCAATGCTGGTGAGGGGAAGAGGTGCCAGCTCTGGGCCTGCAAACAACGTGCTAAAGAGAAAATGAGGGGGAGCTTGGCCAGCACATTGTCAGCTGCCCTGCTGGCACCTCTGCCCTAGCAGGCGGCTCCTGTCACTCAGATACACTTACCTCCAGGCAGCATCCCCAGATCAAATCACCAGCTCAGTTCAGACGGTTTCCAGGTGAGGCTGTCTAGACCAGGTGCACAGCTGCCTTCGTCCCCATCCGAGGCCTCCCTCTTCCAGCACCTTGCAACTCTACTGTCCATCCCATGGTCTATGCTCAGCCCTCTCCTCACTTAGGCTCTGCAGGGGGGCCCTCCAAACCATGCCACCTGGAGCTTTTCTGTCTCTTCCAGAAGCCAGTTTGGCCAGGCTCCTGCCTGCCCTTGGCTGTTCCCAAACCTCAGGGCTTGGGCCTGGCATCACTCCCAAGCCCCATGTGGCACTTTCACCTGCACACTTGCTGGGATGGGCTGCGTGGTGGGGCCCAGGACCAGCAGGGTGACCATCACCTGAGTTGTCAGACATGCAGCCTCTCAGGCCACACCTAGACCTATGAGTTCAAGTCTGCACAGAGGAGTCCATCCAGTAAGGCCTCACACCACTGTTACTGACCAGTACCCTCACCAAACTGACTCTGCCCCCTTCTCTCCCCAATTAAGTCTACATGACAACACCGTCAACCTGAACCCCAAAGCAGAAACCTCAACTATTCACGACCGCTTGCTGACCCTGATGTTTCCATAAGGACCAGAGTCCCATTGTCCTGACTTCAGGAACGAAGCCTCTCAGGCCTGGCCTCCCTCGGCCCCACGTTCCTGCCCAGGCTGTGCTCAGCTAAGCCATCTACATGCTGTCTCCCTGAGAGCTCTGTGAATGGGTCTGTGAGTTTTCTCTGGTTCCCAGCAGCGAACACGGGGTCTGACACACAGGCTTCAAAATTAGATGTTTGCTGAACGAACAGGGAACAAGCCAGTGGGGTAAGTAAGACACTGAAGGAAGGCAGCTGGCAGAACGGAAGGTGAATGCAAAATTATGCAGTGTTCTTTCTTGATTTCAGAGTTGTTTCAGGAATAAAAGTAAGTAGGCAGGGGAACGTGACGTGGCATAGATGAAAATATGGGGAGAATTTTTAATGAAAATATTCCTAGCTTTTTTTCTTCTTCTCTAAGGTGACCTCATGGGTCAGTGACAGTGCTGGATGAAGTTTAAACTCAGCTCTTTACAGGGGGGTAGAGGGTTATAAAGTGGGTGGGGAAAGATAGGGTGAATAAAGAGGAGCTATGTGCCTGGGAGGGGCAGGAATGTCACCAAGGCGGGGGCACAGTGGAAAGCTAGAAGGTGGGCTTCACTGTGGGGAATGAGCTCCTGACCCCCTGGACCTCCCCCTGAGAGCCCCTTCACACTTGGCAACCAGGGCCTGAGGGAGCATCTCTGGTGCAAGAAAATGCATCTGGGCCAGGACTCGCCCAAGAACTGTTGTTCTCCAGCTTCCCGCTGTAAACACACTCAACCACAACACCCATACAGCAAACAGTTCCAGGCAAGGCTAAGTGTAAGGGCCAAAGTTCAATCACAGGAGCCTCAATGTCCTCACAGCTCTCATCACCTAGATGGTCTGTTCCTGAGGCCCTGCGGCACCCAGCAGCACATCTGGCACACAGTATGGGTTTCGATAAATACCCAACAATAACCACCTTGGCTGGGAGGCAGAAGCAGCCTGAAGCTGGGAGCCCCTGGCCTCAGTCTGGGGACACACCTGTCTCTAAGTATGCAGGAGCATACTCATGACTCTCGCAAATGCGTGAAGCCACGTAAACTCCTGATGGTCAAAGGCTGCTTATAGAGAAACTGAGGCAAGGGGACAGAGAACCATGTATCACACTCAAGACCCTCAATTCTGCTTCTCAATCCCTGACCCAAACCATTAATACACGTCCCTGCAGGCGCTCCTCTTATCTTTCTTGGTGCAGCTGAAAAAAGTCAAGCACCATTTTTCTTTATCCATCGAAATCCTAACACTACTGACATGGGGATAACTCGCTCTCACACCTGACAGGCCATGCATTCATTCAGTTACTTTTTACTAAGGCCTGCTCTGTGCCGAGAACCATTCATTCCAGGGGCTAGAGACACATCAGTAAGCAAAAGAGTGCCTTGCCCTTTGGAACTTATATCATAGTGGGAGGAAATGACAATAAATAACACAGTGAATTCATAAACTACACGGCTGTTAGAAAGCGATTATATGCTATGAGGAAAAGAAAGCCCACACAGGGCAGGGGAGAGCAGGAGGGCAGGGTGGGATGAGGGGTACAGTCTTGGACAGGGTGACAGGAAGGCCTCAGGTGAAGGTAAAGCAGACATGAGGGAGGGGACAGAGTGAAGCATCTGGAGAACATTCCAACCTGAGGGAACAGCCCGGGCAAAGGCTTCAGACTGGGAGTGTCATGGTGTGTTCAAAGAACAGCAAGAATGCCAGTAGGGTTTGCCAGGCAGTCATCCCTTCATTTGTTGTTCATTCATTCATCCATTCATTCATTCACTGTGTAACAGCATTTACTGTTCTTCTTCGCCAGGTGCTGAGTGGCGGAAACATGAATAGAGCAGGACTCCTACCCTCAAGGAGCTTATACTACTAGAGAGTGAAGAGGAGACAAAGAGACCTTACAAGACACAGGCTGGGCTCGGGTCCTTGCCCAACTGGGAGGCACTGAAGGGTCCACTGAAGCACAGGCGCCCTAGCTCTGATTTTGACGGTGCTGACAATGCTGGCTGTTTCAGCCTTGCTCATTTGTTTTTCTTAGTGAAAAAGACTTCCAAACACCAGATTTGTAAAGAAAATCTCTGAAGTTACGGGTATATACTAGTGTTTGCCATGTTCTAGATGGTCTCATACTGAAAGGGTAGAAGCCACGGGGAAAGATCTGGGAGAGGCCATGAAGGAGGGAGCACAGAAGTGACTTAAGACTGGAAACTAGGAGATGACACTGTGAGGCCCAGGGTGTGTTCATGAGGGGTGACCATCCTGTCACACTCACATCTCCAGGGCTGCATGAGGCAGACTGTGCCTGCATTTCCAGAGAATTATCAGCGCCCCCTCCATGGCTCTGCTGAGGAGGGGAGTTGGCATCTGGAGTGCCACTCAGTGAACTCTGGCCTCAGAGATGCTGTTTTTCCAGCTTTGTGAAGGGGCTTTCTTCCCCAAGAGTCCAGAGATGGCCCTGCCAAGATCCAGGAAGCTCCCTGCCTGTGAGAGCTCAGCCAAGCCCATCCACTCCAGTTGAGTCCAGAGCATGCTGAGGGGATGCAAACATGCTTATGAATCCCTGGCAACAACAGTCTCAAAGACCACAGGGGTGGTCAGGAGGAAGCCGCCCTGGAAAGTTCTAACCAGGTTCCTGATCAAGAACATAGAAGGCCTCAGGGCCCAGAGCCTGCAGGATGGGAGTGGGACACAGAGCATTGCTGCTCCTCTGTCCCAGGCTCGGGTACCTAGGAAAAGGTTCTAGGGTCAACACCCCAAAGCTCCTTGGAGGTAGTGCCATCACCACCAGCTGTCTCCATCCCTCCAGTACCCTTGCAGTCTCCAATGGGGCTTATATCACAATCTGTCAAATTGGAAAAGGCAGGGCACCAAGCCCCTAGTCCGCCATGACTGAGCATCTTTTCAGGCCAAACCTGGCCAGACCAGCTCCTCCCTATCCCGCTGATCCAGCCAGTTCCAGGTTCTCTGCACATTCTGTCCCAGAAATAACCAACGAGGGCCTGGTGCTTGCTCCCAGCTAGGGCTCAAAAGTTGCTTCCGGCCCTAGGTGGCCTGGGAGGCCCCAACCAGCAGCAGCCCTGCCTATGGGAAACAAGCAAAGTCCCAAGTTTAAGATGAGCTTCTCCCCACCTCCACTCCTTCACAAAGAGCCTCCCTTTCTGCCTCCTCACTCCCCGTGGCCTAAGAGGGTTTCACTCCATAATTGGCTTGTTTACTGCCACTCTGAGGGCTTGGAGTGGCAGAGGTGGGAGGGAAGTCTGTTGGAAGGAGAGGGGCGTGTGCCCTGAGCTCTGAGGTGGTGAGTAAACCCTCCAAGTGACTGACGCCCTACGAACAGGTCGGACCCATGTGAGAAATAAACACAGGGGCTGCAAAGCCAGCTGAAGGGCCCAGCAGCCCACAGGAGGGAAGCTTGTGCTTGGCACTTGGGAAAGGCAGAATAACCAAAACGTAACTTGCTTCTGCTGAGGAGTCAAGAGCAGTACTTTGGCACCGTTCTGTGAGCTCCCGACCGGCTTCTGTGGGCTGGGAGCACCAGTGACGTCACTCCCCTGCTCCTGATCCTTCCGTAGCTCCCAGCTCCTCACACACTTACCATGCTGACCTTCAGGCTCTTCACAAGGCCATGTAACTCAGCTACCCCTACTGACCACTGACCACTGATGAGCACGACCTATCATCCCTGCTGGGCCCACAAGCCCATCTTTTCCTTTCCCCACTCAGGTTCTCTGTTCCTGGGGTTCTCAACAGCTCAAGTACCAAGTTTCCTCACCTTGTAAGGCTCCCCTCACATGCTGCAGCCCAGTAAAGGTTTCCCAGTTCCCCAACCCTCCCTACCCCACCCCAATCAGAACTGCGAGCTCCACAATCTAATCTGTGCCCTGATGCTGGCCTCCTTAAGGCATCTGCCTTCATCTGTCCTGCTTCACTAGCTCCCTGAGGCCTTGCTCCATCCCTCCAAGTGGGCAGGTGTGTCTTACTCAGCTTTGATTCACCTGAAGCAAAGCAAGGGATCTGATAGCATGTGCTTAAGAACTGTTTTTGCTGCCTCAAATACTGTTCACCTCAGAAGCCCAGGAACTGATGGGCAAAGAGAGCTCCACAAAAGGAACACCAGGATTGGCAGACGCATAGAAGCCAGAGAGGTGGGACCAAACTTAGCCCGAAAGTGGCTCAGGCCTTACCCTTCTTGAACTCCTCCAGCATGGCATCCAGCTTGGTGTCATGGAAGACAAAGTGTACCGGATGGTTGTAGAAGCGGGTGATGGTCTTAAGGGGGGTGCAGTCATCGGGGTCCACAAAGGCTAAGTCTTTGACATAGAGAATATCTACGATGTTGGACTGCTCATCCTCAAACACGGGGATGCGAGTATAGCCGCTCTCCATAATCTCGGACATCGTGCTGAAGTCCAGGATGGCGTCACTGCGGATCATGAAGCAGTCGTGGAGCTGGGTCATGATGTCCTCCACGGTTTTGGTCCGTAGCTCCAGGGCCCCCTGTATCATATTCAGCTCCTCTTTCACGAGGTCATTATAGGGCTCCGTCACCTTTAACATCTCCATCAGCTTCTCCCGATTGTAAACTGTGCGAATCTCCTGGCCCAGAAAAAAGTCCAGGAGTTTGCTGATGGGGAAGCTGAGGGGGAAGGTGAGTAGCATAAAGAATTTGGTGAGCACTATGGTGTTGGCACCCACAGCCAGCCCGTGACGGGAGCACAGGGCCTGGGGTACGATCTCCCCAAAGATGACAATGCCGATGGTGGAGGAGGCCACTGCCATGAGTCCGGACCCAATGAGGTTGTCCAGGAGGATGGTGAGGGAGGTGTTGACCAGCACGTTTCCCAGGAGCAGCGAGCAGAGCAGGTAGTTGCCCTTGCGCCGAATGGGCTCGATCTTCCGGGCGTAGCGCCTCTCCTTCTCGGTGCCACAGTTCTGCACGATACGCAGCTCCATGGGGTCCAGGGCCATCAGCCCCAGGTTGAGACCAGAGAAGATGCCCGACAGCACGAGCAGCACCAAAATGAGAAGGATGTGCAGCCAGAGGGGCAGGAACCTCCCCTCCTCCTCCATCATGAAGAGCAGCGAGTCCTTGTCGGTCCACCTCCGCCAGGGCCCGTCCGCGCCGGCCCGGGTGCACAGCGCGTACAACTTCATGTTCTCGCTCCTCCGGAGGAACTTGGTGAGCACCACCAGCACCCCGGACGTGTCCCCGCGGCTCACGTTGACCAGCTGCTGGACGACCAGGTCCTTGGTCAACTCTGGGCAGTGGGTGGAGTTGTGGAGGGCCTCGGAGTTGTCCACCTCTGTGAAGGAGATCAAGTTGCTGGAGATGGAGCCCAGCCCGTGGCCGTACAGCCTCAGGTTCACCGTGCTGCCCTCGGACACGAAGATGATGCCATCCGGGTTCATCCCACACGACTTATTGCAGCTAGCCAGCCGCATGCCCAGGATGGCGCCCCGCTGAGGGTCGCCCTGGCCCCGGGCCCCCCGCGCCCACAGCAGCAGCGGCAGCACCAGCGCCGCCAGGAGGAGGCGCCCTCGGGCCGGCCCGCCGCCCGGGCGCCCGCCCCCGCCTGCCGGCGCCATGTTGCTCCGGCTCGGACGCCGCCGCTCCCCGCGCCCCGCCGCGCGGCCCGCTCACACCGCCGATCCTGCCGCTCCGCTGCCGCCGAGCCAACTGCCCGGGCCGCAGGCCTGACGTCAAGTCAGCGCCCCCCGCCACGCCCCGGCCACGCCCCTTATTTGCATGGGAGGCCCCCGCCCCCGGGGCGCGCGGCTCCGGTGCCCACGCTTAAGTAGATCCGGGCTTTTAAGGTGGAACAGCGCCGGAGCGCGGGAAACGCCCGCGGCGCTGCCCCGCCCTCTTACGCCCGCCTGGCGTGCCCGCGGGCCCCGCCCATCTTCGCCCGGCCAGCGTCCGCCCGCCGCGACCTGCTGTCCTGGTGGCGCGTTCCTTTTCTGAGGCCTGTCCTGGCGTCTGCTCTGTCTGCTTTCTCTGTCTCTTCTCCAGAAGTCCACAGCTTGGGGCAGGGGTCTTCTCTGCAGGAACCTCAGAAGCAGCACCATGTTGTGCTCTGGCGAGAAAAATGCTTTTCTTGGCAGAAAAAAAAGGGGAACCTGAGGGCTTGAGCCTGAGAGTAGCTGTCAAGTCCATGGCCTTACAGCCTGCCCCTTGAAAACTTCTGGCCTCCGCACTCCTGGAGTTCTGCTGAGCTTGCCCTAAGGCCAGCAGTAGATTCCCCCAGCCCCAGCCCAAGTCTGCCTTTTGCCAGTCTGGAGAACTGAGGATATAGAATATACCTGCAGATGGAAGGGCCAGGGTCTGGTGTGGGCTTATCTCATGTCATTTCCATTCAGGACACAAGTATTGAACACCTACTGTGTGCCAGGTATTCGTTCCAGGCTCTGACAACATAGCATGAATAAGTCTAAGTCCCTGACCACTGGGGCTTACAGTTAGCGCAGAAAACAGGCAATGAACAAATGAACATATAACATTCTTACCTAATAGGTGATGTCATTATTTCCATATTACAGATGAAGAACTTGAGTCTAGGCATAAATCCAGGTCCTTCCAGATTCTCATCTGGATAGCAGGCTTATGTGACTTTGGCAAGGCAAGCTGAAGAGTCACACCCAGTTTGTACATCTGTGAAATGGGATAGGGTACTAATGGAGAACCACTGCACTAAGCTTGCGAGAACAGCTGGCCTAGGCACCAAACACCACAGGGCGGTTCTGTGAAGGTGTTTTGGCTGTGTAGCTGTTGTTGTCATCTTTCTGGGATCAAACCTCTAACCCCAAATTGGGGTGGTGACTGGCCAGCTGGGGCAGCTGCATGTAGAAACGAGGTGAGAGGCGGGCGCCATTCCCAGCCCTAAATGACTGCTTCCTGGACAACCCAGCCTGGGTGTCAGTCCACAACTATGAATTGAGCACCACGCACTCAGGGTGTATGGTGAAGACTGCAGCCGCCGCCCTCTTGGAAGGAGACAGACAAACATCCTTATAATAATTGCATAGGTGCACTGACGGGAGGATCAGGTGCCAGTTTGACCACTAGGTCTCCAGGTAAGTTTTTCCCCAACCCTGGAAACACAGAGTCCACTTTCCTCTCTCTGCACAACCCTTATGTTTACTTTTATTTTGGTATACTGTTTGCCAATAAAAGCAACAATCAATACCAGCTGGAAAGAGTCTAAACAGAGAGGAACAGTCAGTCACACGAGGCTAAGGGTGGCGGTGCAGTGGCAGGGGCCCAATTCAATTAAGTACTGTTAGCAGGGGCAGAGGCCAGCCCAAAGCAGTCCCTTGCAGGCAGGTTCCTACTTTCTATTTTTTAGTGAATTCCTGGTGGCCACTTTTTCATGGAACAGGAGCCTCACGGTGAACTGGCCAAGGCAGAACAAAAACAGAAAGTAGGACCTCGACAGGCTGTCCCTCCCATCTGCCCTGACCAGGAGGTGCCACCTGCTTGGCCTCAATAAGTCCAGCTCTCAGAGAGGCTTCTGCCCTCCCCACCTCATCTCTTTCCAGTTGGCTTTAAAACTAGTGCCCGCCTCCATGGTAGAGACTGTGTCCCATTCTTATCGACCAATCAGCTATTTTTATTTTGTGCTCTGACTGTGTACTCAGAAGCTTTCTACACATGCACTGCAGAGTTCAATGACAGAAGCCAACAAAGGGAAGGAAAAAAACTTTTGAAATACTTGGGTAAAAGTGGGAGGAGTGGTGAAGTTCTGGTAGGAAAAATCAGTTTCTACTGAAGTTCATTTAATTATACCCACCCACGATTCTATTTACATCAGTGATTAGTGAATAGGGTAGAATCGATAAAGTAAAGGAATGAGACTTCTCTTTGTCCTGCCAGCACCTTTGATCTGACAGAGGACACAAGACTCCCTCAGTAAAAGATAAGTGCAGTGGAAAGTGGAAAGCATCATGAGAGGTATGGAGGCCCAGACCGGAGTCCAGGTTCACTTACTGCCAGGCTTGCGCCCCTGGTTAGGTCATTTAACCTTTCTGCACCTGCAGAGTTAAAAAACCTCCCCATGGGATGGTGGAGACAACTTGGAGGTGGAGGTCCATTAACAGGAAGAGTCACAAAGCCCGGAAGCGTGTGTGGCTTCTGCACACCAGGCTGTGAGAGTGCCAGAAGGTGACGTGCAAGTGAGAAGCCTCTCTTCTTTGAGGGGCAGACCTGTTTCTCGGACTCAAGGTAGAAGCTTTACTCACCTGAGTTGCCTCCATTTACAAGTAAGGAGTTTGTAGAGGGGTTCTTTCTCAAAGGGGTCCTGATTCCTGACGCCTGAACATCTGAAAGCACTCAATTCGTGAGGTCCTTGGAATAGACAGGTTTGCTCTGGGGTTGGGCCCTGTGGCAGCAGGTCTGCACCTCCGTGGCTGAGCTACTCCTCTCTGGTTCTGTGCAGACAGCCTTTAAGGTCCACCGTCCCTCTTTGGTGCCTGGTGCTGTGCTGCCCCTGAGGATCTGATGGTGAATGGGTCCTCAGCTAGTACCCGGGACCTCCTGCCCACTCGCCGGGCTGGGGTCCTCCCAGCCTGCGTTCCTCACTCTCTTCAACCTGAGTCTCCAAGATGGGGAGCTGCTGAGCCTGAGAAGCTGCCCATCTGTTGGTGGAACTCAGAGCCTGGGCAGAGTCCCTTGGGGTTACATGGGCCCTGGGATGTCAGAAGCCTGTTGGAAGCAATGGGACACTTCGGGGTGAGGCACAGGCCATTGTTACTGCATGCAGTGACCTGTTCACCAGCCATTCATAATCTACAATAAAACTGAGCATTTAAACAATGCATGCACGCCATTAAATTTTCTTGGGGTTGCGGGGAAGGGGCAGTCATACCTCCGCAGAGGGACAGAGCAAGCATCCGGTCAGCTGGGGCAGTACCCACTCTTGTCATCACAGCAAGTGGGGGCATGCGGGCCCAGTGCCATGGTTTCTACCTGAGGCAGACACTTCACTGAGCCAGAGGAGGGGGTGAAAATATTTGGTGCAGACCATAAAAGGATGTGCCTCTGACAGGAAGCTGGGTGCCAGAGCAACAGGGAAGAAAGCATTTGTACTAACTGGGCAGGCTTCAGGGCTCCTGTGGCCATAAAACAAGTTGTTCTCCACTAGGACGAGGCCACAGGTGGCAGGATGCCCAGCCACGAGGTGCAGGCATAGCTCTGGAGGTACACTGGAGGGCTGGCTTGGCCACAGATAACCTGTATGACCTGGGGCCCTGGGACATTCCTGAACGCTGATGAGATGATACCTGGCTCTGGTAAGAGCCCAATAAAAATGATCAGTGGCCTTGATGATAACAAAAGTGATGCGGCCAGGATTTTTTAAAAGACGCTCAAATTCCCTTAGCTGTCCTGCGTCTCTCCATCCTACTCCAGCCACAGTCTTGTTCTTTCTCTTCCTTTCCCCGTGGAGGGAGAAAATCAGTAGAGGATAATGGGGGAAGGAGAGGTAAAGCCGGTGGAGGTGACGTGGGAGGACTTCCACAACACCAAGGGGCTCAGGCTGCAAAGCTTGGCAAGTGAGAGCGGGGAGCCTGATGGCAGTGGGAGACAAGGCCTGCTGGGAAGCCCGTTCTGCTACTAGGGCCCCTGTGAGGAGTCCCAGACAGCACAGGGTCTAAGCCAGGCCCCGGGGACCAGTACTCTGTCTGCTGTCACTCCTTTCTGCTTCTCTCCTACCCTGGTGCACTACAGTGCCCTCTGTCCCAAGACTGGCTACCCCAGCAAGCTTTTCCTCTATCTCCCAAAATATGATGATCCCCTTTTTATTTTCCAAGATAACAAACACCTAATATTTATGAGAGCTTTAGAACAAAGTTCTTAGAGTCAGTGTCCCTAGTTTCTGACCCTTTTCCTTAGGTGGCCAGCTAAAGCTGAACTCTCCTGGGCTCTGTCTCTTACCAAGCAGTGAACTGAGGCAAAGTGCTTAGCCTCCAAGGGCCTTGCTTGCTTCATTTTTAGGACGAGGATGAAGATCCCCTTCTCACTGGACTGAAAGGACTAAATGAGCCTGTGTCTGAAAGCTGCTCCCTAAACGTTGATTTCTTCTCCTTCTCCCAGGCCAGGACTTTCATGGGACATCTCATTCATTTATTCATTCATGCATTTTTATATTTTTACTGGGCTTTTAAAATTGCTAAGTTATACATGTTCATTGCAACACACTCAAAGAACACAGGGTATGTAAAGTAAAAAATAGAAGGTCCCCTCACTCCCCATTCCACTGCCCAGGGACTATTTTTCTGTAAAGTATTCCATCACCATCTGCTTCTTCATTTTCTTCTCTTTTCTACTTTGGACTGGAGGCCATTTCCCACTGGGTTGAGAGACCCTCAAGGCCAAAACTGTGTCCTAGTCATCTCTGTATCAGGATGCTGGCATTCTATCTGTACTTATGGCAAGAATTGGATTTTCCTTAAAAAGGGGGTATAGGAGTAATAGCTTTGGGGGCCAAGGGTGGGAAAAGAGGAGGAACCATTTAGCCAGTAGCTTTATATATAAAATAGTAACTGAGAAAACTCTTTCACAGGACTATGTTGATGTAATTTCTCCTCTATCCTATTTCTTAAAAAAAACCAAACTGATCTTAATCCAACTACACTGATTTTTTGCCCGATTCACAATTTGAAAAATACTGATCTCATGCATGGCTCATGGGCACTGGAATTGCCTTTGGAGGAAGCTTGGAAGGACGGGTGGGCTAGAATGTTCTCTATGTAAATGGCACCACTCCCACAATGCCTGGCATAATCCACATGAGGCAATAAATCACCTCAGGTCAGCAATGAGGTGAGTTCCGGATTCCTGAGACTTATTGTCTCCCAGACCAATCCAGAAAAAGAGACCACCTTTGAGATCTTCTTTCCCAAATGTCTAGATCTCGTAGGTTTGTCCCTATACCTGCCAAGGCACCAAATCCCTGGAGAGCCTCCAGCTACCAGCTCGCTTTGCAGGGCCTCAGGGCCTTTACCTTTAACATGAGGGCACTGGATCAGATAATCGTTTCTACCTTAATTGAAAGTCTTTGATGTAGAATTCTCCCTGGGCAACCTAGGGAGGAAGGTAAAGGCTAGATTAGCAAGAGCAGATGTGGGCATTTGTTCTGATCTGTCCAGCTTCCTGTCCTCTTCTTCAGAGAACAGTACTACTCTCTTCCCTCTGGGGACTAGTCCTACCTCCACTTCCATGGGTTATAGTGGGGACAGTCAACTGACCAGGCCTGGACAAAAGCCACACTCAGTCAAGCAGCCACAACCACAGAGAGGGTATTCAAACTGGGAGATTAGGTAAAGAGAAATTAACCTTCTTCCCCACAACAATTGACCTAGGGTGGGCAGGACACCAAGAAGGGCCAATGAGGACTCCAGCCTGGGTTTTTATATCGAGGGAGGGCCTTAAATGGAGATTCTAGAAGCTTCCCACTGCCTGCTACTCTGTCCCCTCTCCCTGCTGACTGCAGTATTTCTGTTCAGCCTCTCCGCAGCCCTGCGAGAGGGGGTACTGGGATCAGTATCCTTATACAGATGAGAAAAGTTTGATTTGGAAAGCTGAAGAAACATACTTGCGATGACACAAGAGTGATTCGATATTGTTCAAACCTGCCTGGACTCCAGACCTCAACCCCTGCACTGTGCTACCCCTTGGAGAACTGGGTTACAGGAAATGGGGCCGGAATCGGTTGATTGAGGAATGCAACTCAGTGGGGCCTTAACGTGGCATGGTTTTCTTTCTTTTCCAAGCAAGGCTCTTAACCAGTTTCTGTCAGCTTCCCTTTTCTCTTCCTACTTGAGGTGTTGGACGGATCCCACAGCTGTAGTGTGACATTTTGTGTCACAAGTCCAGCCAGGTCTGTGAAAAACTACTGTCTCGTTTCTGATTTACATCAACTGTGCCCTCTCCTATCATCCAGGCTTGGGGCCAGTTTCTGCCCCAGGGATGTGGAGCAGGAAGGACCTGGGTCAGCCTTTCCATCCTCCACTCACTGCAGCCAGTTGGGGGAAACAGGTAGTGTTTGTGTGTGTACATATGTCTGGTGTCAAGCGGAGAGGTGTTAGTTCTAGGACACTTCCCTCTTCCTTTTTAAAGTCAAACTTCTCTAGTGTTGGAGCCTGGTCGGGGAGAGAGGGGAAGAAGGGTAATTTCTCTTTACCTAATTCCCCAGTTTGAACACTTCTCTTTGTGGTTGTGGCTGTTTGATTAAATGTGGCTTGCTTCTGGTTATTGGTTTCTGATAGTAGGAGGAACAGCTCAGCCCTGTTGGACTCCTTTCTCCTAGCTTTGTGCTGTTGGGGTGCCCTTTGCTTGTCAGGCAACCTCCCTTGGGTGAGCTCACCTACTGATTGCAGTATAGACCAACCTGACTGCTGACTCCTCTCTCTGCCCCAGGTCTCTCTCCAGTTTTCTCCTTCCTTTGCTCTAGTCATGGGCAGAACAAGTCTGCTGTTTGAACAGAGCTCTGATCATGGTATCATGTCAGTCCACCTTCCTGTAGCCAAAAAATTTTCTTAGAGCACCTCCTTCACTTGACGTCGAGAGGTGTGTTAGTTACCTATTACTGCGTAACAAATTACCTCCCCCCCAGAACTTAATGGCTTAAAATAATTACCATTTATTATGGTACAGTTCCTGTGAGTCAGGAATTAGGGAGCTGGTTAGCTGGCTGGTTCTGGCTCAGAGTTTCTGATGAACTAAGGTCAAGATGTTGGCTGGGGCTGCAGTCATCTGAAAGCTCGATTGGGGCTGCTCACTCACATGGCTGTCGGCAGGAAGCCTTGGTTCTTTGTCATGTAGACCTGTCCATAGGGCTGCTCAGAATATAACTGGCTTTCCCCAGAGTAACTGACCCAAGAGTGAAAGACCAAGATGAAAAACACATGTCTTTTATGACCTATCCTTAGAGATGATATACCACCATGTCTTTTATGTTCCATTGGTCACATGGACCCAAATTGATACAGTGTGGGAGGGAACTATGCAAGGGCATAAGTAGCAGGTGGCAGGCGTCACTAGGGGCCATTTGGAGCCTGGCTATCCTAGGAGGTGAGGGAAAATCCCCTCTATTGATCAACTGATGAACTTTCCCCAACCAGACCCCCAACAGCTTCTCTTAATGACTGGGAATATGGTCTTACTGGGGTGATGGTTGGGGTCAGAGGGCCTGTTCTTTGCTTTGATGTACCATAGACACATAAATTAAAATCAAACCACCAAAATTAAACTATTGATCTTTCCTCCAAAACCTATATTGCTTATAACTCCCTTTTATCAGCTCATGGCAATTCCATTTTTCTAGTTGCTGTGACCAAAAATCTTGGAGTCATTCTTATTCTTCTTTCTCTCATATTTCTGTTTGATCCATCAGCAAATCTTGTTGGCTGTCCTTTGAAAATCCAGCTAAAAATCCAGCTACCTCTCCCTACTTCTGCTGCTACCCCCAGGCCCCAGGCCCCCTTTTTTCTCGCTTGGATGAACAATATACCTGGTCTCCCTGCTTCTACCCTTCCCCTCCTACAGTCTGTTCTCAAGCCAGAAGCCCAAGTGATCTTTTTAAAACATAAATTAGATTATAAACCTCTTCTGATCAAACCCTCCAGAGCCCTTGGTTTCTTTCAAAGTAGTAGCCAAAGCCATGATGTTGGCCCACAAACTAAACTGGTTTAGTCTTTTTTTGAAAATATGCAATAATGTTTAACTGATTTTATTTTTTATAAATTTATTTATTTTAATTAGTTTCAAGTATATAGTACATTGGTTAGACATCTATATAGTTCATAAAGTGATCTCCCCAATTGCTCCCTCTCTCCCCTGGCCCTCCACCTAGCCAACATATTAATGCTAACTGAACTCCCTATGCCATGCTCCCCATCCTCGTGACCATCTATCAACTACTAATTTGTACTTCTTTAATCCTTTGCCCCATTCTCCCAGCCCCCAACCCCCAACCCCCTCCCCTCTGTCCATCACTAACTGATTTTATTATTATTTCATTAGTTTAATTAAATTTATTGGGAGTAACATTGTTAATAACATTATATAAATTTCACGTGTACAATTTTTTTAGCAATAACTAACTAAATTTAAAATTAAAAAAAATTTTCATTTACAGTTAACATTCAATATTATATTAGTTTCAGTTACACAGCATAGTAATTAGACATTTATATAACTTATGAAGTGATCCCCCAATTAGTCTAGTACCCACCTGATATTGGGTGTATAGCTTTACAATACAGCATCTGTACACTCTGTTGTGTGCTCACTACCTGAAGCCTAGTCTCCTTCTGCTGCTATCCCCAGGTATATTTAACCCTCTTTACCCTCTTCGTCCTGCTCTCAGCCCCTCACCTCTTGTTCCCTCTGGTAACCACTATTCTGTTGTCTGTATCTATGAGTCGTTTTTGCTTGTTTGTTTGTCGCTTTCTGTTTTATATTGGAGTCTAGTTTTAATCCAATTAAAGGGAGGCAGAAAGTTCTTATTGGGGAAGTAATGTGATGGAAACTAATATTTTGGAAGGTTATTTGCTGGCAGTATGTTGGGTGGATGGGGTGAGGGACAGTCCAGTTAAGAAGCTGCCGTTGTGATCCAGATCTGAAAGCACAAATGGCAATAAAAAATAGCTTCCATTTATTGAGTGCTATGTACCAGGTACTGCCCTTTCCACTTCTTTCCTCCTTTAAATATTTATAGCAATATTATGGAGTAGGTGTTATTATTGTTCTCCTTTAGCAATTAGAAAAACTGGGTCCCAAAGAAGTTAAATAACTTTCCCAAGGTTATACAACTAGGCAAGGTCAACAGAACCGAGAACTGAAACCCAAACCTGCCAACATCCAATGCATTCCAAGCTGTTATTTTCATTGAGAAATACTGAAACCAAGGGATATTGTATAAGTCCCCATGATAGAATTTATAAATCTTTATTACAAAATGGCCATGCATGAGTCTAGTTGTTTGAAAAAAATACCAAATGGAATACAATTTGAAGAAACACAAACACATTTTTGCAAGTGGGCTCCTTACACATTAATCTTCAGTTTTTATCCATCAATCTTTAGTTTAACCTTGACTTCCTGGCTCTCCCCCAGAGCCAGCAACCCTCAATCTGACTGGCTTTTGAAGTAGCTGCCATCAGGCTGGCTCAGGACTCCAGGCCAGGTGAACTTGAGAGCCCCAGGATGGCTTCCTAGACCCCACAGCTCCCATCAGTCCTGCAGATTCTGCCATTCCTTGTGGTGATGGGCTCTGCCCGCTGCCAGAATGGGTATTTCCAACCTCATCAACTCCGCCCACTGACTCTTACCAGAGTCACAGCTCAGCCATCCTCATGCCCTTTTCCACCCATGCAGCTCCCGGAGAGAGCTCGGGGCTCCTACATCCATCCATCTTCCACAGGGAGAGGGTAGATGAGGAGAATTATACCCCCCGGGCCTTTTCTCAGCTGTTGGATCTTTGAAGCGATAGTTGATCATGTTTCTAAGTATAAACCCCAGTGATGGGATTTGCACGTTACCCACTTCTACTCTGTGCCCCAGACCCCTGGGCAGTACCCTCAAGCCAGCCAGTGGCTCCTATGTCAATTATACATCTACTTCTGACACCTGTACTTCCTTCTAAAGGGGCCAAACCCACTTTCCCAAAACACATTTCAGAACACAAGCAGGCCAGCCATAACAAAGCTTTACAAACAATAGGAATTCGTATACTTATAGAACTCTCTAGAGTCTACAGTGTGCCTGTGCCTTCTTGATACAATCTTTCATGTATTGGCTGTCAACAATCTAGAGTGGTAGGTGTCATCACTCTCAACTGGATTGGATTTGAGGCTCAGAGAGGGTACGCAATGTGCCCAAGGTCATACAATAGAGCTGGATCTAAAAAAAGCAGATATTTCCACTCCAACTCAAATATGCCAAGGTTCAGTTCCCTCTCGCCTACCTCATTCCGCAATTCTTGGTGAAACTTATGTCCCAAATCTGTGACAAGTAGGCATCTGGATGCGTAGAGGCAGTCTCTAAATTGTGGGACTTCTGCCTGCTGATTAGAGATCTGGTCCTCAGTTCATTGTTTTATTTCCATTCACTGATGTGTAAAGAGATTGGGGATGGTAAGTCACACCCACTAAGCAAGTAATTAAGTGATAAACCCAAATGTTAACTTCTTAATTAATATATGAATATTAGCAATAAAATATGATAATACAAATTTCTTGCTATACTCAGAAATTAAACTGCTGGGAAGGCTAGAATGTTAAATGGGAAGTCCCTATGAATGTGAGGCTTGATTCAAATAACCGACACAGACGCTTGGGAATACTCTCTGCCCTGGACAAAATTGACATGCTCTAACATATTTTCTCCCCTGACTGTTCTTTTTCTAGACTGCAGACTCCTCTCTTTTTAGTTATGACAACACTACATTGGATGGGTCACAATGAACTTTGCTAGATTATAGTTAATTACAGTTTTCATTCCCTGGAGGAAATTTAGAAAACACCACAAATGCATACCCAGCACATTTCCTAATCATCTCCAAGGGGGATTTTTAAAAACCTTTTTATTATGGCAACTCTCAAACACACACAAAGCTACAGGGAGTCCCCACATCCCCATTAGCCAGCTTCAACATTGATCAACATCCCGCTGCCTTTTTTTTTCATCTATCCTTCTCTCCCCCGCCCCGCCATACACGATTTTTCCCTAGAGTATTTTAAAGCAAATACTAAATCTTATCTCTCAGTTCAGGTGCTGTACCCTGTTTGAAATTTACTGTATAAACTGAGCACAGATGTCCTAGTCTTCAAGCACAGTACTGCCTGCCTTGTCCACCCCACTGAGACGTTGTGGCAGTGAAATGAGGTCTTGGATGGGAAAGGGCTCTGATTCTGGAAACTGGCTGCATATCAAATTCTCTGGGGGGAGAGTTTCAAAACCAAGGCCCCAGGCCCTGCCCCAGACCTATGAATCAGGTGTCTGGGAATGGGACCCAGGCATCTGGGTGCACCCAAAGCTATTTAATTGTGGCTTGTTGGGAGGCCAGAATTTGTAAGTCACACAGGAAAGTAGCTAGTTACTGTTAGAATTACTGTCCCCTTCTATGCTCCAGGGTCTACTCAGAGGACTGGAGGGGCAGGAGGGTTGAGCCGAGTCAGCTCTGACTTTCAGGGTGAAGATGGGCCCAACCTCAAGGCTCCACCCATGTCCCTGAGGAGGGTGGAATGGTCTACCTGGGATTGGGACGGCTGACGTTAAGCCCTGCCTTGGGTCCTAGATTTGGGATGGGAGTGGATTTAAATGGAATGACGGGGTTCAGAAGTGAAGAGTGCGAGGGAAAGGATGGGGTAAATAGACTGCCTTGGAGCCTCTGTCATAGGTGGGATCAGGCTAAAAGGTGCTCCTAAGTGAAGGCACCTGTTTGGCTTTAAAGACAGGAAAGTAGAGGACCACTCAGAACTGCTGGAATGCACAACTGGCATTGTATATAAATGTCCCCCACCCCGGGGTGTGCAGCCCAAGATCTTGGGAGATGGTTCCATGGAGAAAAGAGTAATATTAAGCAGCTGACAGGATGGTCTGTCAACATCTGACCTGGCTTTGAGAAGGCGCCTCTTGGTGTATGTAGAGCAGTGCTGGAGGGGATGTGGCTCCTTTTTCTCCTTCGTTCCACCTCCCCCGGACACCTTGACAGGTGCTGAGCTTTATCTGAAACCTGTACTTTTGGAAAGCAGCTTTGTGTCTCACCCTCCCACCCCATTTTGAGTTCTGAGTAATGGCTGACCTCAAAGGACTATCCTGCTCTAGAACGTTCGAAGTTAAGATGACCCACTTCCCCCTTTCCTCAGTAACTCAGATAAGACCCTCCCCATCTTCCTTGCGATGACCCCCTTGTTTACCTGCCTCTATATCAGCCCCCTTCCTTTTCTCAGTAGTTCCTCATGAGTGAGCATTCTCCCTATAATAGTCTGAACAAAATCATCTGGTTTAATGTCCTGTGCATTTCATCTTTTTCATGCTCTCCATTATTTCCCTTTACTTCATCTTAATGAATTTTACAGTGAGAGATCTGCTGAAATAACCTATCGAAAATGCAGTTGATAGATCTTACAACAGTATGAATGCACTTAATGCCTCTGACCTGAATACTTAAAGTTGGTTAAAATGGTAAATTTTGTATAATGCATATTTTACCACAATAAAAAATTACAGCTAACAGAGAAATGCAATGGAAAGAATTTTATGCAAAACAATCAGAACTCCTACTGTGTGCCAGGTGATGGGATAGAGAAAGGAGAAATGGGCGGGGCCTGGGATAGGAAATGAGTAAGACCTGCTTCCTGTGGTCCAGGAGCTCTCGGCCTTGCTGGGGAGACAAACACATAATCTGCTGGTTGAGCTACATAATTCATGGTGACACATCATAATAGATGTGTACGATCTGATTTGAGCCAGGTTTTTGAAGGTCTTTGAATGCTACCCTAAGGAATTTGGATTTTATCCCATGGTACTTGGGAGCCATGAATGATTTTAAAGTCAGGGTATGACAACACATAGATACATTGCAATTTATAATGTCTTATCATCAAACATATACTTTGTGTGGAGTGTGTAAAAAAATCAATGGCTGTGACAGCTTTAATTTAAAAAGTTGATCCTCTGTAAAACAAGCTTATGTTTATGTTTCTCTTATTAAATATATTTATGCTCAGGGAAGAGTTAATTTTGGTTAAGTCTATTGTGAAGGCAGATGCTCTATAAGAAATGTGCTTGGGGTACATTGAGAGCTCAGAGTGGGGCTCCCCAGAGGGAAGAGGGGAAGCTGGAGCAGATGAATGAAGGGAGGGAGCTGAGGGTAATAAGGCCAGAAGAGGCTCAGGGCTGATGGCAAAGGACTTTGTGTGCCAAGTTGAGTGGCTGAATCTCTTCCCCACAGGTAATGATGAGCCATCAAGGGCTCTGTTAATAATAATGAAGATGACGTTATGCTTACTACATGCCAGAACTACTCTAAGAGCTTTACTATTTTCAACTCATTTAACCCAGGCACTCGGAAAGTGGCATGGTAGATATAGATGTTTTAGATCAGTTGGGTGGCCCTGTGGATGATGGTATCGAGAACAGTAGGGACACATGTTGTTGTGGTTCTGGAGAAAGACAAAGGGAGGGATTGATAGGATGTGATAGCTTTGCAAAGTAAAAATAAAGTTATCAAGACTTGATTAGTTATTGATTGCATGGTGGAATTGATGAGGAAAAAGAGAAACTGGGATGACTCACTTTTTTTGGTCTCAGGGTGTTGTGTATTGCTTTGCTACCCAGGTAAGGGATTGTTTACTCTGTTTCATTTCTTAGAAGGCCTGCTCAAGTCCTCCAGTACTACCTCTTACTACGCCTTCATAGTTATTTGGAAGTGAGTTGTTCAATTTCCAAATATTTGAGGTTTCTCAGAAATCTTTATGTTATCGATTTCTGGTCAAGTTCACTTATTCTTTGTGTGCTTTCAATTTGTGGAGGTATTTTTTTATCTTTATTTTTGGCCCATTTAAAAAAAATTTTTTTTTTGGCCCAAACTCTCTGGGAAATGTTTCTTTTGCACTTGAAGAGAATGAGTCTTCAGCTGTTGTTGGGTGGAGTTTCTATAAATGTCATCACATCAAGTTGTTTGATAGTGCTGTTCAAGTATCTTGTAAATTTGATAACTTTCCTCACAATTTTCCAGCTACTTTAATTGTGGATTTGTCTATTTTTCCTTTCAGTTCTACATGCTTCTGATTGATAGGTCGGCACAGCCGAAGATGGTATGGCAGGAAGGATAGAACGTTTGCATGGGACAGGAAGAAACATTTTATCTCTTTAAATTTACTCTAGATCGTAGAAGAAACCTTTTATCTCTTTAAATCTACTCTGGATAGCCGACACAAGGAAATCACTACGTATCCCACCAGGCCTTGCGGAGCGCAGGTCAAATGCAAATAAGGGAGTACAGGCATTCGGCCACGCTCCCTTCCCGGGTTGGCAAGGCAACTAAACCCAAGCCACCCAATCGGCGAGATGCTCACCTGTGGGGGCGGGGACTGAACAAGAACCAATGGGACGCGGGCCAGATGGTTTCATGGGCCAATGGTTTCTGAGATGGGGAGGGCTTTTGATGAAGGGACGGCGGTGGGAAAGATGGCGGCGACTTTGGGTCGCTCGGGGTGGTGGCGGTGTTGGGCACGACGTTTGTCGGCTCCGAATGGGCCCAGGATGTTGCTCTTTCTCCTTTTGTTGGGTTCTGGGCAGGGCCCACGGCAAGTCGGGGCGGGTCAGACGTTCGAGTACTTGAAACGGGAGCACTCGTTGTCGAAGCCCTACCAGGGTGAGGCGCCCCGGGCGAGGTGGTCGTGCGCAGGGAGGGCTTCGGGACCTGAGCTTCTCGGTAGAGGCGGGCGGCGGTGGGCTTCGTGGCCCCAGGAAACTTCTGGCGGTGGGTGGGGGCCCACCGGGACTCCCGCCGTGTTTAGGATCCAAGGGTAGGGTTCAACTTTCCGAGGCTCCCCCGCAACCTCCGCGCATTTAGCGCTGGAAGTTTCCAGTAGGTCCAAGCAAGCAGGGCTCTTGGTTCCCGCTAGCGCTAGGCCTGGACAAAGCGGGGCTCGGAGTTGGACAGGAAGAATATGGAAAGGGGAGAAGACTGAGAGTGGTAGCGATTGATGGAGGGCCACTAGCAATGAGCTCGTCTCGGGACAGAGCTGTAGATGTGCTAGAAATAAAGCAGGAGGCAGAACTGGGGTAGAACTTGGTCCGATTGAAAAAAATGAAATTCTCTTGCCAGTTAAAACACCTGCCCTTCTCCCGTGCAGGAGCCCTATTGATGAAAGAGGCTGGTACCTTTGATCTGTTTAGGGTTCACAGGCCCCTAGGCACAGATTATCAAGCAGAGAATTTATATAGTTGGCTACAAAGAGGACCAAATCAGTGCACGTGACTTAGCTAACGCAAGTCTCTTTCTCCACTGGAATGTGGGTAGGTGGACAGCAAACAAACAAAATTGAGTGCACCAGCGTTTACAGGGCCGCTAAGGGTGATTATTTATTCACTTCGCAGATACATGGAGCGCTTCCTTTTTGCTGGTCTCTGCTACTGCTGGGGTTTATACAGACACACAGTTCTCACTCTCAAGGGGCTTCGAGTCTGAGGTACCGGGTCAGGCTTGGATTATTTAAAGGAATGTGATTAAGCCTCAGAGACCTGAGAGTCAAGCTCTTTTTTGATTTAACTGGGGCATTTTTTTCTTTCATGGTGCTAAAATTTACTCACATATTAAAAGGGAAGAATGGATCTGAATTCTGGTCACTGTGGCATGGCTAAAGCGATAGCTATGATGTACTTTGGGATCTTTACCTGAGAAGGGTTTTATGAAAGGAAGGTAAAGATAGTAAGGATTTAAGATTTACGAATTACAGGAGGTTGGAGATTGACATGAAAGGGAAAAAAAAGATGACTCCAGCTTCCTGAGGGCCCGTGCTGGCTTCCTGAGGGCCCGTGCTGGCTTTCTGAACAGGTTGGTGTTAAAGGGCATGAACTGATATACTTCCTCCCTGTAGGTGTGGGCACAGGCAGTTCCTCGCTGTGGAATCTGATGGGCAGCGCCATGGTGATGACCCAGTATATCCGCCTTACCCCAGATATGCAAAGTAAACAGGGTGCCCTGTGGAACCGGGTGGTAAGACTCTTTCTCCCTCCTGTGTTGGTGACCCAAAAAGCTCAAGAAAGTTCACCAGGGACGTATTGTGACTTAATTTTACCATCTCTCCCCAGTGTTCAGTCTTATGTGGATATCAAGGGTTTTTATTTCAGAGGTTATGATGACCTTCCTAATGAAATCAGATATTTAAAGAAAGGCTCTCTGTTGCCCTAATTATAAAAAATAAGTCATTTTGATTCTGTTTTCTGAAATGTCTTTAATTTCTGATTGACCTGATCATATGACTTCTTGGAGATTAATAACTCATGTTAAATTACTTTGGAAAGTAGAAGACTGCTCTTTTAAATTTATTCCAAACTTCATCCCAGTATTCCCCCTTACCTTGTTATTTCACTTTGCAGATTCTAATTTTAAGTTTTATTTCCATGCGGAAGCCACTTTGAACCCTTGGTCATTTTACTTGTCCTTCTCTGGACCTTTTCTAGCTGCATTGTCTTCCCTGAGGTATGGCGGCAAGAAGCGAATGCAGCATTCCTGGTGCAGCTGCACTGTGATTTTGTACAAGTGTAAGATGATGCTTCCTTTTCAGTTTCCAGGGCTCTTTCTAAATCTTTTACAACTACTTTTGGGAATGACCTTGACATCCTTGATATTTTCTTTTGGGTTCTCATAAGCTAAGAACTTACTTTTCCATGGTTTTTATCATTAGTTGTAGATAAGTGAACCTCAGAAAAGGGAACTATTCTTTTCCTTGTTAACTTTACGTGCAGAGAATTTTGAAGGAGCAGAGGGAGAAGAGAAGTTTTTACGTAAGCCATTGCACAAGCTGGCGCCTTAACCCAGACTGTAGTAGTGCCAGGCTCATTTGTGGACAGAGCACAGGGCCATGTGTCCTGGTGGCAGAAGTGAAGGGCTGCCAACGGGAAGATGCAGGTTCCAGATCTAGCTGTGTCACAGACCCACCGCGCGCGTCGGCAGGCAATTAACTTCTCTCGGTCTTCAGTTTCTCCGTCTATTGGATGTGCTTCATAATAACTGTTCTATGTGCCCATGAGGGTGGTCGTGAGAATACAATGAGACCATAGACATGAAGAAGCTTAGGTAGGAGCTTATTATAATGGTTATAGAAACATGCATTGTTATGTTCTACATCTGTTATAAGGTTCGTAGATGGAGGTCTCTGGGTTACTAAATGATATATGTGCAGGGCTTGATGCTTTGCTGCCTTCTTGCTAGCTCTCTACATAAATCTTTTAGCAGTAATTGTAGTCCAGGCTCTAGTTTTCCTACCTTTTTCAGATTCCCTGCTACCTGTATGTTTTGATACCTGACTCTCAGAAAGAGCCTTGGAGTTGTTTCTGAGTTACTTGGATAGGATGCATTGGTTTGAGCAGTGGTTTGAATGTTTGGCTGTCCGTGGGAGCTGATGCCTGGTCCCACCCCCAGAGATGTTGACTTAATGGGAATGGGGTGCAGCTTGACCATTGGGCGAATCTAACGCACAGCGAGGTGTCAGAGCTGCTGCTAGACATGGCCCTGAGCTGAGCTGCAGAGCACTGCGCTGCATGGGCCAGGGTAAGCAACAGACACCTCTCGGCTTGGCGCAAGCCTCACAGGCCCTGCCCTCTTCCCAGGAGCCTGACACCTACCCAGTGGCTACGAGCAGCTTCCTGCTGCTGAGTTCCACCCTTGCCCTGAAATCTAAATGTAACAGCAGAAAGATGAGAACCGAGAATGACAACACAGGTAGGGAGATTTCAGGGTTTGTTGGTAAATTCAAAAGATTCTGCACCCTTTCATTTGGATTGTGTACTCCTACTACTAGTACTTTTGAGAGATTTCCCAGAATTAAACTGAAAACTGAAAATGACCTAACAATTTGTTGCCAAGAGCCAGAACAATCTATCTGGAGAGCCTTTGGCTGAGCCCCATGGTCTGTCCACTCCTCTTCCCTGACTTTCTTCACACACAGTGATCTTCAACCAGGAGTCTCCAAACCAAACACCCACTCTGGTTTCTACTTGGAAGCATTCACCTATTTAAAGCGCTTAACCATCCACTTACCTCCTTCTTCGTTTTCCCAAGGTTTGATACACAATTCAAAATAAGAAATAGGCCTGATTTGTACCCATGTCCATAATGTTTCCCCATCAGAGGCTGTCTGTGGTGGTGGTGATGCTGGTGGTCTTACTAGTGCGTTTGTGCCTCTTGGCCATGAGCATGAGGTTTTGGCAACTGTAACTTACTCCCTGTCATGGGAACTCTCGCTCACCCCTCAGCTTGGCATAGGACCAAGTCTAACTAATTAGAATTGTGTATAGCATCTGCTAATTATTCCCGGAAACTGTTGCATGACAACTTAGTTTTTCTTATTCATTTGCAATGAATGAGGTTTCAACCTTCCTTTAAAGCCAAGCTTTTTAGAATCTTTCTGTCAGAGAAGTGATCCTGAGCTGCAAGTGAGTTCATGCAGCCACCTATCCTCTCTGGGGTGAGCCACTGGGCTGGATGTGGGATCACGGTAGCTTTCCATGGCGTTTGCGTGTCTTCTCCAGCTTTGATGTACTGTCCTGTTTGCATTGAGAAACACTGAAGATAATTGGGAGGTTTATTCACTTTTCATATTAAATCTCACATACAGTGAAGTGGCTCAATCTGTTTAATTTTGTGACACAGATAAGTAGCAAGTCTTAGCTTTCAGTTTTAGACCTTAGCTTCACGTATCCTACATTTATGTTTCCAAGTCTGTAGACCACTGATGAGGGCTTGAAGGGTTCATATTTCATGCTTTTTCACTGACCTTGGTGTCTTTTTCACTTTAGCCATGTTTCCTGAGAGACTGGGAGTTGCAGGTGCACTTCAGAATCCATGGACAAGGGAAGAAGAATCTGCATGGGGATGGCTTGGCCATCTGGTATACCAAGGATCGGATGCAGCCAGGTATTGGGATCTTGGGTTGCTCTTGTGGAGTGTCACTGGCCTGGTTATTCATGTTTCCTCTTTTTGAGAAGGGTGCATTTCCACAATGCCAGCAATGTTCCCTCTCCCTTGATATCTGGATAAAGACTGGCCTGTTTAGTCTCTAGAATGGGGTCTGAGTCCTCGTAAACAGCTGACTTTGACTGATCCTGGGGCCATTTCTTGCTTATTAGTTCCTTCTGACTTCCCCGTGAAGTCACCTGGCCTGTTGGCTGGGTGAAGGCGCTGGCTCTCCCGAACACTGACAACTAGGTGAGTGACCCTTCAGGGGTGGCACCGGGACCGACCTCAGCACTTTTGGGTGGAGAAGAGGTATCTGTTTCCCCCTGCTGTGCAGGAGCCATTGCTCCAAGCAGAGGGCCGACTCCGCCTGATGCGACTTGGTCTCTTTTGCAACAAGAAGTTGAACTTGGGAATTCATATCTCTCTCGGGGCATGGTCGTCATCAGGTGTTTGTGAAGCAGAGTTCTTTAGGGGCACCTTAGCAACCAACTGGGACCAGGAAGCAGCTATAGTGCTAAACAGGGTTGAGCGGCCTTTTCTTCCCCGCCTTCAGTAACAAACAATTGCAGATGCTTCTTGGTGTTTGTTACAGGCCAGGCACTCTGCTGGGTGCTTTTACGTGCTTTCTCATCTTAACTGAGGCCTGGGAGTCATTTGAATTTCACTTTTTCTCCATCGTAGTGCTGTAGGATTCCTTTATCAACTCCTGCTTTATTTCATTGTTCATCTGTTCTCTCTCTCTAGGGCCTGTGTTTGGAAACATGGACAAATTTGTGGGGCTGGGAGTATTTGTAGACACCTACCCCAATGAAGAGAAGCAGCAAGAGGTAATGGCAAGTGTCAGAGCTTAGGTCAGCTACACGGACGTCTCTGTCCTCTGCCTCAGAAATGCTACTGAGGAGGGAGCAGAGGGAACAGGAAGTGAGGGTTTTGGTTCTACTTTCTTCATCTGTTGAACTTCACAAGTTAATATCTTTTTCAGGGTTTTTTCTAGAGAGAACTGTTTGTGGCACACAATCTTTGGAGAATGGCTGTCTGAACAGGGGGTTTCTCTCTAGCATTAACGGTGTTCTGCACATTAGGTGGTTGCCAGAAGTGAGCATGCTTAGCGGGTCAGTGGTTGGCTGGTCAGCCTGCCCCAGAGCAAGCTGACTTATGTCACTTGGCCCCCTGACTTAGTGCATCACTGCTGCATTCCCCTGCAGCTTGCTCACTCTGTCCGGCAATTTTTTCTTCTTCCTGTTCTCAGACCTGGACAGCAGTTCTGCTCTCCTGTAGGAAAGGCTATTGGAGGAAATGGATGAAATCTCAGCATTTGTGAGGAAACTGGTATCTGGCTGTTGGCAGAAGCATTTTGCCTCTTTTTGCAGACTCTATATGTTCTTTCATACTTTCTTAATTCTAGCAGCAGTTTAGTACTCTCTGCCCAGTGGCTCTGCCATCGGATGATGGGAAAATGATTGTGACAGGTTGTTGCTGGGTATCCTGTGGCTAAATAATATTCAGCAAGAAACACCAGATTAGGGATGGAGGTAGAACTCACTTTATTTTTACCGCAAAAGTTTATGAAAAATTTCAAACTTATAAAAAATTGGAGGAACACATCATTGTATGTGTAACACCGAGGTTTGTTTTTAACATTTCCCACAGAGTTCACCTTGGAGGAGATGCAAAGTGAGACCTCAGTCGGGAGAAGGGCCCTTTGTCGTGGGTCAGCTCAGAATTGCTTCTGGGCCCTCTTCATTCCACTGTCCATCAGCCCCTTTTAGGTGCCAGGCTCTGGGAATCAGTGAGCCAGGCCACGTGGTCCTTGCACTCAGTAGTACTGATGCATGAGAATGCTGGTAGGGGAGCTGGCTGGTACGATGGGAAAACATGGCAGCCACATTTAACCTGGGGTGGGACAGTGGTGGCGGCGGCTGTTAGGGAAGACTTCTTCCAGGAAGTGACATTGTCATTGAGGTTTGCAGAATAAGGAGCTGGTGTTTTATACAGAGGGAAAAGCATGTGTTAAGGTGATAAAGTGAGAGAAGGGGCAATGAGCGTGAGATCAAAAAGGGGGATCAGAGAGACATAAGGCTAGAGAGAGAGAGACGGGCCAGCCGTCTTGCCATGCTGCCCAATTCCAGGGGCACCATTCATGTTGTAATTCTGTTTTCCTTGGCACATTCACTGCCCGTGGAGATGGAGCAGTGTCGTCTTGGGCGGTTGGTGGTTTGGCTGTTTAGGTCAGTACCGGCACAGTCTGCACGTGTGTGGTTTGTCTTCCCCATGTGCACTGTGAGGCCAGATTCTGAAGGGCGGTGCTCCCGTTAGGGAGTCTGGAATGTATTCTAAGGGAGTAAGTGCATTAAAGGAATTTAATGGGGGCTTGTCGTGATTACGTTGGCAGCTGAGGACATGGTGGCAGTTAGAAGTACATCTAAACAAGAGGTCTGGGCTTCAGGGCATGACTAGAGTTTTAAACCTGGCCCTCTGTTTCTCCCAAAAATGAATGGTTCAGACTGTCTTGGCTTCCATTTCACCCTCAGATAGGAGCATTTCTAACATGAGAGAGCAGGTCCGATGGGCTTATTTCGTAAGAAGAGTAGCTATTACAAAAATTAGTTTCAGATGGTAAAAATTGGACTTCTTTTTCTGGCCAGCTCTTACGGTTCTCACTCTCAGCTGCACGTTGGAATTACCTGGTGAGCTTTTAAAGATATTGCTGGCCAGGAACAACCTCAGAGAATCTGATTCTGTTAGTCTTAGGTGCAGTCTAGGCAACCTTTCTTTTTCAAAGATTTCCAGGTAAGTCACGTGTACCGCCAGAATTGAGAACCCATGGGCCAAAATCATTGTTGCCTTATTATTTTATTGATTAAACAATTCTTTAAATTAAAACAAAAATTTGAAACCTAATAAAAGTAGTTTTTACTTATAAGGTGGCTGTATGTGCCAAGCACTTCGTAAATATTGTCTTCATCCTCATCACATCTCCTTGTAGCATTATTTTTTCCATGTTATCAATGAGTAAACAGAAGCTTAGAAAAGTCTCGTTCAAGGTAACAGCTGATGAAGGTGGATCCAGATTTTGAACACAGGTCCACTGGATTCCAGAGGCTGTGCTTTTAATTATGATGCTCTGTCACCTCCCATGCATTGTTTTCTTCTGCTGGGTGGATTTCCTTGAGAATGGAGACATTTATTATTCTCATATGATCTATGCAATGTCAGTCCTTAGAGCTACTCAGTGCAGAGAGTGTGGAAAGTATACTTTTCTACATCCTAACAACCTGGAACTATTTTAGAAACTAAGATCAGATGTATTTTGTTAGTGGTGTGGTTTATACTTTGATATGGTACGTAAAGGTGCCATTGTTTCAAGCACTTTTTGTGTATTATTTACTATCTTAAAAACCTTTTTAGGTAGATATGATTACTACTCCTCCGTTATAGATAAGAAACCAAAGTCCAGAAGAGTTAAAAAACTTGTCAGTGACTCTTGGTTTGACTTCAGAGACTGTTGTCTCATTATTTGGCTTTATTATTTTGAACACATAAAGAAAGGGTGACAAATAACAGTACCTTTCGAAAACTTGCAGATGTCATGTGTAGAAGATGTGCTGGATGACGAGGACAGGAGCCTGTAAGAGGGTGTAGAACATCCATCAGACCCTCAAAGTGCTGTGGTGGCAGCGTTTCTCTACTTCCTTGTTTTCTTGTTACCAAAGTGCATATGACCTTGTTACTCAACTCACTTCCTACCACATTTGCTCCTGAGGAAATACTGGGAGAATGCTAGCAACCAGTAATGCATCTGAGAAGGGCCTAGGGGGTTCAGGATGTGCATTGAGTTTAAGTTTGGCTCTGAAATCACGACAGATTATCCAAAGTCACATTACAGTTTAAGTGAGTATGTCAAGAACTTTGGTATTTGGGAATGTGGGGCACTTACTACCTGTGCCACAGTGAGGTAGCCAGATCATAAATTGTTGTTAAAATGGTAGTTGAAGAAATAGAAAATAAGAAAGAAGTAGAAAATCTGGATAAGTCTATAACAAGAGATGGAAATAGTAATTAAAAATGATTCACAAAGAAAAGCCCAGGCCCAGATGGCTTCACTGGTAAATTTTACCAAATATAGGAAATAGAATTACTACTAATTTTTCTCAATCCCTTACTAAAAATAAAAGGAAAGGACATAACCAACTCATTCTTTGAGGCCAGGATTGTTCTGATACCAAAACCAGAAAATGACATAACAAGAAAATAAGAGACCAATATCTCTCATGAATATGGATGTAAAAATTAGCAACAAAATACCAGCAAATCAAATCCAGCAACATATAAAAAGGATTATACACCATGACCAAATATATTTATTCTAGGAATTCACATTTGGTTTAATATCTGAAAATTAAAATGATAGACCGTATTACTAGAATAAAGGACAAAAACCATAGACATAGAAAAGGTATCTGAAAATTTGATACCTCTTTATGATAATAAAAACATTCGACAAAATAGGACTAGAATGGGCCTTCTGCAGCCTGATCAAGGGCATCTTTGGAAACCCCACTGACATCACACCTGGTTATAAAATACTGGTTGCTCTCCCCCCTCAGATCAGACAAGGATCTCTGCTCACCACTTCTGTTCAGCATTTGTGCTGGCAGTTCTATTTGGGGCCATTAGGCAAGAAAATAAAAAATGCCCAGATTGGAAAGGAAGAAGTAAAACTGTTTCTGTTTGTAGTTGACATGATCTTGTGTATAGAAAATCCTAAAGAAGCCATAAACTATTGGAACTAATAAATGAATTCATCAGAGTTGCAGGATGCAAGATCAACATACAAAAATCAGATGTTATTTCTATGTGCTTTTGTTGAACAGTCAGAAAATTAAAGGAAACAATTCCTGTGACACTATGGTCAAAAAGAATAAAATACTTAGAAATAAATTTAACAAAAAACCCCAATACTTTGAAAACTATGAAATACTGTTGAAAGAAATTAAGGACTCAAGTAAATGGGAAGACATTGCATGTCATAAGTGGGAAAACTTAGCATTGTTAAGATGGTGATACTCCCCACGTTGACCTACAGATTTGACGCAATCCCTGTCTCTTGCAAGCCTAGCTGGCTTCCTTGTAGAAATTGACAAGCCAATCCTAAAATCAATGAAAATTCAAGAGAACCAGAAAAACCAAAATGATCTTTCTTGCCAAAGAAGAGCAAAATTGGAGGTCTCTCTCATACGTACTGATTCAAAACTCACTACAGTGATCAAACTGTGGTGCTGGCGTGAAGTAGACATACAGGTCAATGCGATAGGTTTCAAAGTCCTGAGATAAGCCCTCAGATTTCTGAGCAGTTGATTTTTGATAAGGGCGTCAAGAAAATGTAATGGAAGAATCATCTTCTCAACAAATGGTGCTGGTACAACTGGATATCCACAGGCAGAATAATGGAGTTGTCCCCAACCTCACACCATACACTAATTTTAACTCAAAATGGATCAAAAAACTAGGTAAAAGCTAAAACTAAAATTCTTAGAAGAAAACAGGGTTAATTCTTCATGACCTTGGATTAGGCAATGGTTTCTTAGGTGTGACTCCAGAAAGAAAAACCACAAAAGAAAAAAATAGAAGGCTTCCTGAAAATTAAAAACTTTCGTGCTTTGAGGGACACCATCAAGAAGGTGAAAAGACAACCCACAGAATAACAGAAAATAAATGCAAATCATATATCTAGTAAGAGACTATATATTCTAGATTTAACTCAATAATAAAAAAGACAACCCAATTAAAAAGTGATCAAAGGATCTGAATAGATATTGCCGCAAAGAAAACACACATATGGCCAATAAACATTAAAAGACCTCAACATCATTGACCATTAGGGACCTACAGATCAAAAGCATGATGAGATGCCACTTCACACCCACTTTTGTGGCTAAAATGAAGAAGAAGAGGTGATGACAAGTGTTGGAGAGGATGCAGAGTAATTGGAACGTTCATACACTGCTGGTGGGAATGTAAAATGGAGTGGCTGTTTTGGAAAACGGGCAGTTCTTCAGATAATTAAATGGAATTTGCACGACCCAGCGATCTCACTCCCCAGTATATACCCAAGGAAAATGAAAACATATCTACACAGAGCTTTTACGTGAATGTTCAGGGTATTCATAATAGCCGGAAAATGGATACAACTCAAATGACCATCAACCGATGAGTAGCCAAACCGATGTTATGTATCCAAGCGGTAGAATATCATTCAGCATTGATACATGCTCCAATGTGGATGACCCTTGAAAGCATGCTAAATGAGAGAAACCAGTTACAAAAGACCTCATATTGTATGATCCCAGTCAAATGAACTGTAGGCAAACTATGGAGACAGTGGATAAGTGATTGCCTGGGGCTGGGTGGGGGGCTGGGAGGTAAGTGACTGCTGGTGGGTCTGAGGTTTCTTTTGGGGGCGATGAAAATGTTCTAATATTTGTTATAATCACAATCTTAACTCTGAATATCCTAAAAGCCATTGAATTATAGACTAAATAGATGAAGTGTGCAGTATGTGAATTATATCTTAGTATTGCTGTTTTGTTAAAATGCTAATTAAAACATAACCTGACCGTCTTTTCTTGGCACTTGAAGTCATCAGCTCATGGTCATCACTTCCCAGGTGCTGGTGAAAAGTTGCAGGGACCTCAGTAGCAACCCTGGAGCCGGAATGTCTTTCTGCTAAAATCAGAGTGCGAGGAGCAGAAGCCTTCTGGAAGGGGAGCACGGACGTGCAACCCTTTGCAGCCTTGTCCTCATTCTTCCCAGTGAGATGCTAGGCCTCACTCCATGGAGGGTTACAGCTGGTAGGGGACCAGGGAGAAACTCCTTGCTCTTCCCAGGTCAGGCCAGCTGGGAAGTCTAGTTTGAGGGGTTTCCCATGTTTTTTAATGTGATGATTGTTTTTCCTCCTTTGAAACTGGAAGAAAATTAACAATACTGGGCCCTTCAGTTTAAAAACACATTCCCTCCGTGGAGACCCTGGTCCCACTTGGTCTCTCTATTGTTGGTGAAGACAATCTTTAGCTTCCTAAAGACTCCAGAATGTCTTAAGTTCTCATTGTCATCTACCATGGGTGTGATTTAGGGTTTTCATTTCAGTCCCAGGTGAGGCAGTGTGTCTCCCAAGAGACCCCGTTGGAAAGCCGGTTGGGGAAGATTGGCAGGCTCTCCAGAGTGACGCAGCATTGAGGCTGGGCTTCATTGGTGAGAGCTAGTTTTCGAGGGAAGTTGAAATGTGCGACTTTCTGCTGGAACTGAGTGAAGGCGAGGAGAAGGTGATGTTTATGGGACAGTGACGGAGAGGGGAAGGAGGGAGCAGGCACACTCCCCTCTGGGTTCTTTACCTTTTGAGGTTGCCCCTTTGGAGAATACAGTGAATGGAGTGAGCCCACAGAAAGCTGCTGGCACCTGGGGGATTTTACGTACAGTTTTTGGAGGTTCATAGATCTGCTCCACAGAGGAAAACTATAGACAAGTTTGTCTCGTTCACAAGAAGCACTTATGTGCTGTCAGGCTGTGCTTTGAATATGGGGAGATGGGCCCCGGGACTTCAGTGTTTGGTATTTGGGCATGTCTCGTTTTGTTTATTGATTTTAGAGCACTATTTAGGTCCTCAAATGACATCATTTGGCTTTTGTTCTAGTGGGGTCTCAACTAGGATAAATGGAATTACAGTCACTTCTATGAATTTAAGAGACCATGATATTGTTCACGTGTGTGAAGGCGTTCTAGCATCAGAAGGCTGGAGGCACCCCTTTTATGTATTCTTAAGAGGAGGAGGTTTAAGCCTTGGGGACAGAGTCACCAGTGTAGGTCAGTAGTAATTTGGGGCCTTGTCATGCTACTCGATAATGCGGTAGTCTCACTGATCGCACTCTGTGTAGAATGGGTTCCCATGTAAAGCATTAGTTGGACGAAGGTTTCTGTAGGACTAGCAACTTACAGACTTGTCAGTCTGAAAAGTGTCCCTTTGTGGAAGTGGCAGTGAATGTGTTCCACCAGTTGTCTGAGGGGAGGATCAAATGGAGGTGTGAGGGAGGTGTTGTAGAAGAGGCATTTGTTAATTCTTATTTTTATATAAAAGCTTGTTACAGGAAAATCAGAAAAGGCTAAAACAAAAGCAAAACTATGAACATCTTTTTAAAAGCAACTTTGCATCATATGAACATACTGTTTTTTTTAAACTTCTAATTTTGAAACTTTTTAGATATATAGAAAAATTGAGAGTATGGTAAATACTAGGTACAGATTCATCTTTTTTAAAATTTTGATATAATTTCAGACTTATAGATAAGTCCTAAGAATACAGCAAATAATTCTGGGGTGCTCAGATTCCCCAAAATGTTTTACTGCGTTTGCTTCGTCCTTTTCCTTTACTTCTCTGTGTGTGTCTATCTATATTTCTCTGTGTTTCAGGGTCTCTGCAGTTTGGAGACCTAGTTTTGTTTTAGATTTTTGGTTTTGTACCTCCCAGCATGTCCTAAGTAAGCACTTTTCCTTAGTGATAGATGCAGAGAGCAGAGTAGCACAGTGACGGAGCCAGGGCCGTGGGGCCAGACTGCCTGTTTCACTGCTTGCCATCTGTATTCTCTTAAGCATTCCCTTACCTGTGAAATGGGAGACTAATACCACAACCCCCTGCTTGTGGTAATTAAGGGAATGCATATGTGCACTTTACTGAGTACAGTGCCTGGCACAGAGCAAGCTCTCAGAAAATGCTGGCTGTTCTTACCGCTAAATGACATTCATAAGGGATATTGTGCAGACATCTGGGCAGTAGCTGTTTTGCCTCTGTTCCCTCCTCTCCCACCGTCCTTTTCTTCATATCCAGGTTCCAGAGAACAGACATGGCTGGCTTACTCAGCTACAGGATGGTTTAGTTGGAAAAACCGCCCTAAAGCGCGGCTCCCAAATGCTCCCATGTTCACAAGCTCATGTCGCTTGGTGATAGGGTTTCACGGCTCTCAGAGTGGGAACAATGAGGTGACTTTTCATAAATGCCAGGTGTTTTATTATGACATTACATAGTTCTTTTTTTTTTTATGTTAAAGTGTTCCTTTAAAAAATGATGTTTATAAAGATGGTTGTTCTGTCATTATTGTATTTTAGTATATTTAGTAGATCAAAAACCCCAAAAAGGCAAACCTATTAATCCCCAAATATTTTTGGAGATTTTAATGGTCCATGGCTGTTTGGCTTTGTGCTTACATGCGAATACCTGTGAACACTGTTTCTGTCTAGAAGTTTATTAATTTTGTCGCAGATTGAATGAACACTTGTTGACTCCCCACTGAATGCTGGATACTGTACTCGATGCTTTGCATGTCTCATGTTGTCTTCATCATTCACCCTGTGAGCACATTACTCCCTCTGCTTCCACTGAGGAGACAGTCTGAGAGAGCTGCTGGGACCCACGCAGGGCTGTGCAGCTGCAAGTGGCGTGCCCACAGTTAGAGCGTGTCTCCCCACCCCCTGGTCATGGGTGCATGGGCTGCAGGTTTCGGCCATGCGGGGTGGCAGTGCAGGCCCCATAAACCACGGGCCTCCTTTCAGTGGAGATTTGCCAAAGGCGCAGCCACTATGTAGAGAAAGAGGCTTTCTTTTAAGTGGCCTTGTAGGACAAAAATGTAGAAACATCTTTCTGCCCTATAGACAATGGCCATTTGCACAACAGCCTGGAGTTCCTAATTGTTGATGACTCTTAAATTAGGAATGCAACCACCACTTTTGCCTGAGTCAGTGACCCCTCGGTTCTACCTACACATAGGCCGCCTTCCAAGGAGAGGAAATTGCTGCTTTGCGAATTAGCAGCTACCCAAGAAACACCTCACAAACACTGGGCATAGAAAATAAGGTCCATTGAAAGACTTACTACTAGAGTGAGGGACAGAGCCGGACCGGGTCACAAGGTGCTGAAGTTGACAGGCTCCAGGAGCTCCACAGCTGTGGGGCTCAGCCTCTAGTGCAGTGTTTCTTAAATTTGGCTACACAACACAGGCATCCGTGGTACTTTTAAGAAAGAATCCTCTGTCCTACTCTTGACCTCCTGGATGGGCCTATGACTGAGGGGCGCCTGTGGCTGTGCTGCTGAAAGCTCCCCAGGTGACCCTGAGGCCACAGCTTTCCTGTGGCTGTTACCTGGGTAACTGGGCACCCAGCAGCCTCAGGTTGAGGATGGTTGTCCTGGGCATGCTCATGAGCACTACAGTTTAGCCTGTGGTCACAGGTGGTTGAGTGCTGCGTGAAGCCAGCCTCGGGGTCATCGGTCCTTGGAGCATGACACTCCTTCCTCTGCTACTGTTCCTCAGAAGAGTTTCGTGTCAAGCCCATTTCTGTACAGTGTTTGATGCCATGCCCGTGGAGCCCTTGCTTTAGATGTTAGTCATAGAAGCGAAGGTCCATGGCAATTTGGTCACCCCCTGACCAAATTGCCACCCTGTAGTCCTGCACGTACGTAGTCCACTGGTGGCCCATGCAGACCTGCTGGCGCCTACCTGGAGGCCCACCCTGCACTCCTCTGTGGCTTCTGCCCAAGCTCACCCCAGCCTCCTCACCAGCTGAATTTCTCGTCCATAAACACGCCACCCCCATGTTGCCAGTGGACCCTCTACCTACCTGGGTCTCAGCTTAGAGGCCATCTCCTCATCAGTCCCTGTTGTAGTGCCTCTTTTATTTTCATCAGAGCGTTTATCACTGTCTGAAATTTTATTTACTTATTTATTGTTTGTCTCTTCCACTGTGATGTCAGCTCCTTGAGAGCAAATGCCTGTCTTGTTTCCCATTAAAGCCCAGCATCTGGAACAGTGCTTGGCCCATCAGGTGCCCATAAAGTGTCAGAGGGAGGATTGTTCTGGGCTCTACACCTTCGCCCCCTCCGCATGGGGCAGGGCTTACTTGAGCCTATGTAAGGTGTCTCTTGTTGCTAGAACTGTAGCAGTTTTCTGGAGCAAAACTGAATACCCTTGAGCCTGATGATTTTTCTAAACCTGTCGTGTTACAACGCTCCCATGGAGCTTTTCCTTGCCCATATGCAGGTTAGTGTGACAAGACCTATTAGGGTTAGCGTTAACTTCATAGCCTCTCAGATGGTGGGCTTTTTGTCTTTCTGGCTAGAGCTATATCCTGAGGTCCTGGGCAGGAAAGGACACCTTGAATTTGGAAGAACTTAGCCCTGTTTGTCACTCCTGTCCCTTTGCTACAGAAATACTGCAGTCTAGGTACAGACCAACTCGATGTCTGCAGAATGTCCCCTGACTCTGAGTCATAAGTGGGGCCTGCTTGGATGGTGTGGCACCTTGTGTTTTATGAAGCATCTGAAAGCTTCAGGGCTTTAGAGCGGTCTTCCTAGGGGGCCCCTTTGAGGGTCTGGTGACAGTTACACACCCTCTCCTCAGAAGGTGTACAAGCATCTGTGCATATCGTTTTGCCTATAATTTTGAGGGGTGTAAGGATTTGAATGCCCTCCATGTACCCTAAGATTCTGCATGGGGAATGAAGTCAGTTTGCTTATCTACCACAGCTGGCACTCAGCTCTCCCATGCTGTTTCTTTCTGACTTGGTCTCCTGTCTTCTGTGCCCTTTCTTGTTTTATAATAACCTGCTGGACCCTCTCAGGCCCAGAAGAGGCGATATTCTCCAGGAGTCCAGGTACTCAGTTCTTGACACCCATGGCCATCCCTGACTCCCTGTGTGTCCATCTACCATTCACTACTGTTTAGAATCCATGTCTCAAGGGTCACCAGTCTCTGATTTCGAGTGCATCTTCACCTTGCATGTTGACTGTTGAGGGCGGTGAAGAACTCGCCGAGGAAGTGGCATGTCGTGTCTCCTCGCCTCTCTTCTGCACTGCCCAGCACTGGGCTGCTCTGGAGCGCTTATTAGCTCATTCATTACCTCTGAGAAGGAGTTTGCTCTTAAATGCTATTGGAGGGGGAGGGACTTTGAAGTAGGTAGAAAATAGGTGGGATCTGGGAAACTTGCAGTGGGGGGACCTTGCTCCAAATATCACATTGGGAGAAGTTGTGTGGGGCTGAAGCTGAGTGGGCTGGAAGGTCTTTGCCTGAGAACAGCCATTGTGGCTGGAGAACAGCATCTGGCAACCTGGCTCTGGCAGTGCCCTCTTGGGGTCCTAGTCCTTTAGCATTGTGTGCTTAGAGGGTTTTAGGATTTGAAAGGAGCTATCCTGAATGGAAAGGTTTTCCTGATTAGACAAGTATTTTCAGAATACCTGCTGTGTCCAAGACACCCTGGGGGAAGGGATAGTGCCGAGGTAGAAACATACAAGACGCATGGTGAGTGATTTTCTTCTTCAGGAAGTTGACATGGCATCTGGATAGATAGACACATATGCATAAAATGAAAGTCATTGGTCTCGGGCAGAATACCCGTGCCCAGCAGGGACCCCTGGGAGGGTTCATGCCAGACGCCAGAGTCTCGGGCCCTTTCACCCACCGAGTCTGTGGCACAGAGGCTTCCTGAAGGCGGGGGCAGAGTCAGTCACTTCCTGGGCCATGTCCCTTGGGTGACCATCTGAGTGTGGCATCTTGGGGGCCACTGGCAGTGAGTCTGAGTGGTCATCTGGTCACTGTAGAACTCAGCTTGTAGTGCACTATCCTTGTCACCATTGGCACAGGCATGTCTGAAGGTGCTTCCTTTGCTTTCCCAGCGAGTGTTTCCCTACATCTCTGCCATGGTGAACAACGGCTCCCTCAGCTATGATCATGAGCGGGATGGGAGGCCAACAGAGCTGGGGGGCTGTACAGCCATTGTGCGCAACCTCCATTATGACACCTTCCTTGTGATCCGCTATGTCAAGAGGCATTTGACGGTGAGTCTCTGTTCTGGACCAGCTGGCAGTGTGAGCTGTCTGGCTCCTGCTCCTATGGCCTGGCCCTGATCTCTCTCTTCTCTCTGTTCTAGATTATGATGGACATTGACGGCAAGCACGAGTGGAGGGACTGCATCGAGGTGCCTGGGGTCCGCCTGCCCCGGGGCTACTACTTCGGCACCTCCTCCATCACCGGGGACCTCTCGGGTACCACACGTACACACCTTACTTGCCTTGACTGAGGTCACGTCTCAGAAGCCAGGCCTCAGCTTCTCAGAGGAAGCCAGATGAATGGGGCTCTGGGAGGCAGGTGCCCTGGGAGTGTTTATCGTCCTGCACCTCATACCCAGTCCCTTAACGCCCTAGGCTGAGGCCGTCCTCGGATAGTTGTCTCAGGAGATGGTCGGTGCCAAGGGACGGCAGCGTTTGCCCCCTCACAGAGCCCGCCCTCCAGCCTGGGTTTGGGGTCTGCACTCTCCCATCACTGATGCTGCCATTCTGGTCAGGCTCCTCCCCTTCCTGACATGCTTGGGACCCTTTCCCTTAAGCAGACCTCCCCACGATGCTGCTACCCTCTCTCACTGACCCCCAGACACTTCTTCGTATTCAGATTTCTGAATGTGTTGTGTGTACAGATGCTCCTGCTTCCGGCTCTCCCGCTCTTGGCATGCTGCCTTGGCCCTGAGTCTCTGCCACGGTGTTAGCTGTCTCGTGAAAGTTACTTCTGTGTCTTTGCCATGTGTGGCACTCTGTTCTCAGCCCTGGCTCTGTAGCCTCTGTCAGCTTGTCTGACCAGTCACTCTTAAGCTCTTGCCTGCTGTAATGGATGTGGCACTCACAAGTGCCTGCTATCTGTGCTTTCCTATCTCCTTGGGGTTTTCTACCTCCTTGTCCTAATTTGTGTCTTCTTCTATGTGCTTGTTCTCTCCTGGGCTTTAGCTCAAATCATATGTCGAGAAGAAGTAAAAAAAAAAAAAAAAAATAGACTTTTGAGTTTTTGGACCTAATTTATTATGAGTAAAGCTAACGTGGAATAGAATTTTCTTGTGACAAAGAAGAGAGGCAAACACCTATCTGAAGTAGGCAGCAGCTACTCAGTTCCAGCCATTATTGCCAAGAAAAATGTGGTCTCAGTGAGGCCATGGCTTCCAGTTTTCAAGAGAATCCAGGAATCTGGATTTTTAAAAGGAAATCTAATTTTTCAAATCCTGGCAACTGATTTTTTTTGAGGATGTGATTTCCATACTACAGAAGTACATAGCTTGAAGAGTTTTCACTGATATTTACACCTGTGTCATCACCGTCACAGCCAAGACACAGAACGTTTCCATCCCTGCAAAGTTCTCTGTGCCCCTTTGCTGTACCCGCCCTCCCCTGCCTCCACCCCCAGCTCCAGGTAGCATGCTTTCTGTCACTTAAAGATGTTAGTTTTTGGCCACTAGGTTCTGAATACTGTGCAGGCAGGCTGAAGCTGGAAGACAGAGCTCTTCCTGGCACAGGGACAAGAGGCACAAGCTTTAGATCTTTGCAATGTAATCTTGTAATGTGACCCAGTTGAAAGAGATCTCCTTGTCTACTATGGTTTCTCTCTGAGCGTACAGGTTTCTGGGACCTGCTTTCAGTTAACTTGACGATGTACTTTTCAGTGGGAAGTTGTTTCTAGCTGTTAGCAGTGGCCAAAGAGAATAATCACTTCTTTGTTTATCCTAAGGTGTCCTTTGCTCTTGGCTTTTGGTGGCGATGCCTAGGATATTAAGTCTGTGATCTGCATCCTTCTCTTAAGATCTCTCCTGTTGGTACCTTCTTGCTGTAACTCAGTGGATTGTTGAAAATGGCTGAGAAAGTTGGGCGCACCTTAGCTGTCTCAGCCCTGGTACCTCTCATAGGCTTGGATAAGGGCTACTGCGAATTCAAGAATTGTTAGGAGGATGGGGATAATACATTGTGAGGGGCGTTGCCCTGGCCTTTTATCCTGTCCATGGTTTAAACTCAGTCCTGACAGTGAAAACATTTTTCTGTTTGAAGGCAAATCTAGTTTTTTCATGTCTGCTAAAGATTCTAAGAGTCCAAATAGGTGTGGAAGCCATCCTAGTAATAGAAATGATAAGAAGCCCGGTCCCTGGGGACCAACCAAGCAGCCATGAGCTCCCTGGCACTCAGGTTTGTGGTCCCTGAAGACCAGTCACCACTGAGAGGAACAAGAGCTTGGAGAAATGGCAGGTTCGAGACAGGAAGTGTACAAGCAAGACTTCCCAGAAGAGCCAGGAAGATAATCCTAACTTCTGAGTTCATATAAAAGGGCTCAGGAGCCAACCGAACAGGCTCCCATGGGACCAAGATCAGTCGAGTTGAACATCAAAATGTACAGCTTCAGTGTGGTGCAACGCATCGAATGTGTCTGAATCAGTGAGTTTATAATGACACTTTAAAGAGATAAAAATCAAGCCCCTAATTCCTTGATCCTTTCTCTCATAGTTACTAGTGAGATTCAGGGGTCAGTTTCAAGAAGCTACAAAGCATTAGGCCCAGTCCAGAGGGGAAATGTGTCCGGTAGCTGTGCCCTGCTTGCAGCTGTCACACAGCTGCCGGAGGCCCACTCCTGTGTTGCCTGTGCATGTTATCGCCACTAAAGGGGTTGCAGTGCTGCTGGCCTCACTGGGCTGGAAGGTTTTATGTAGCATATGGGATTTCATTTTAGTGTTGTCTCTACATTTTTAAATTATGCAGGTAATGCATACTTGTTGATAAAAACTTTAAATACAGAATAATAGAGAATATTCCCCATTCCCTTGCCTTATTTTTACATGGGAAAATAGAGGTTTCACTTATTTTTTTAAGGTCCCTGCCAGTTAGCTGTGCACCAGAAGCTGGAACCAAGATGCTCCAATCCGCGTCTGCAGGGCCTGAGTATCCTTGTTCTCTTCCTAGACAACCACGACCTTGTCTCCCTGAAGCTGTTTGAGCTGACAGTGGAGAGAACCCCAGAAGAGGAGAAGCTTCATCGAGATGTCTTCCTGCCCTCGGTCGACAACATGAAGCTACCTGCAAGTGAGCATGGGGACCCTGGGGACAGCCCATGAAGGGGAGGGCCATAGCGCTGGGGGCAGTCAGAGGTGACCTGCACCTACCCTTAGCAGGGCTTCTCCCTGTTCTGCCCCTGAGGAATACAGAGCACTAGCACCTGCTTGTCACTTATCTCCTGGTTACAGATGAGCAGGATAAGGCTGCTGCATTTTAAACTGAGGCACCTGGAAAGGGAGAATCTGGGCTTTAGCCCCTGAAAAGGGCTCAGAGCCTGGGGGTGGCTTGTGGGGCAGTCTTTCCCAACAGGGTAGGCTCCCTGGTGCTGACTTGCTTCTCTCTCACTTCCTCAGTGACAGCCCCACTGCCACCCCTGAGTGGCCTGGCCCTCTTCCTCATTGTCTTCTTCTCTCTGGTGTTTTCCGTATTTGCCATTGTCATCGGGATCATACTCTATAACAAGTGGCAGGAACAGAGCCGAAAGCGTTTCTACTGAGCCCTAAAGTGCCACTGCCACCTCTGTGGCTATCACCGTGAGGGATGGGAGGAGCAGGTGCTGGCCTGAGCACACAGCCCAGCGGTCATCTTCAGTCTCCAGCAACTGGTCAGGGACTCTGTTCTGTCACTAGAGCTTTGAATGCAGGGACACGGTCATCTGTGGGCCCTCTGACTCGTTCAGGAAGCCCACCCCCCAGGGCCATGCTGTGACGTGCCTTTCCCTGCAGTCCTCCCCTGGGAGCTTGAGGGGTGGAGATAGTATCTGCTGCTGTGATGCCAAGATCACAGAAAAGGACTCCAAAGCCCGGGCTGCCTTGGCGTTGGACTCAGGATCCTCATGCTTCATGTTTAAACCTTCCAAGATCTCCTCGTACCTTCCCACCGTTTGTTTTCTGTTTTTTGCTTTTTGTCTGAGCCTCTGTCCACCTGGCAGCATCCTTGGAATCTGGATGGAAACTTCTGCCCCCCTACCCCAATGCAGCCTGGGCTGGAAGCCATTCGATGCCTCTCTTTTGGGGCTGGGGCTACAAAACAGATGCATTTCACTAACCCTCATGAACTAGCCGGAGGGGAGGGCTTTCTGCTTTGGCTCGCTGCTCTGGCCTTTGTTGGTCAGCATGGCCCTTGGTTCTGTTGGTGTGTTTGCGGCCTTTCCAGGTAGGTCCCGTTAGGTCCTCAGTCATGTTTAGCTGGAAGTTGCTGTGCAAGTGAGTAAGCTTGGAAGATTTCATGAATGCGGTGGGACTGATCCTGACAGTGACCAGCTCCAGGGTTTGGCACCAAAAGCAGCATTTGCTGTATGATTCGACCACGTGGAGATGTTCCTGTCCCATCCAGAGCCTGGTAGCTGCATGTTTTGTGTCTGTCGTGATCTTTGGCCTCTGCTCTGCATGTTCAGAATGTAAGGAAGCTTTCTTCCTACAGCCTTGGCCAGTACCCCCAGGAGGAAGTCTGGCTTCTCTCCTCCTAATGGATGAGAAAGAGGTGCTGTGTTCATTGCAAATCTGAGCACGGTAGAGACCCAGTTATCTGTGCCTGGGAGTGTTTGTTGTCACTGAGCACCAGAGCCTGAGTGTCACTCTTCTAGGGTCGCCCTTATTCCACTGCCTTATTTGACAAGGGATCATGTGCTGCTCCCCTGTCTGCCCTGTGATGGAATTGACTCCAGAAGGTTGGAGCTCTGAGCTCTCCAGTCATGTACTTCTGTAGCCTGAGGGAATTCGTAAAATGGCTGATGGAAACCAAACAAGAGCTTCTGACTTTGATGTCCTTCCTTCTAGGTGTGGGTCTGGGGGAGGGTCCAGGGCATTTTTCTGAGCCCCAAGCCCTTCAGTCCTTGCCCTATATCCTGGGTTGGGAGACCCTCAGCTCAGCCCATAAGAGAGGAAGGGTCCCCTTGGCTTGGTGTGGGTTTTCATTTCATCCTTTCCAGGTACTTAAGGAAGCTCCTGGCAGACTGTGGTGGGGTCGGGGTGGGGACCTCCTAACACCTCCCCAACAGCAGCAGCAGAGTTCCAGGCTAATGGCTGTTTTGTCTTTTTTGAGTTCAAGAGGAGATGGGATAGACCCTTGTAGTGGACGGCTTGGGTGAGCTCCTGAGATGGGGGGCAGTGGTGCAGGAGGAGGGTCTCAGCAGGGGAGGGGTGTGTGAGAGAGCTCAAACTTGTGGGTTTTGTGTGAACCCAGCTCATGATGCCCTGGGGCTTTTTAAAGAGGTGGGGAGCCCTGAGATGCAACTTCACCCAGCCCTGCTGCCTTAGGGAGGCATGGGGTGCTGGCAGGCTGTCTGACCCAGCTCCGTGTGTCTTGCCCTAGCTCTTTTTGTTCTAGAAATAAATATTTCCCTCCATGAATAAGGCCGAGTAGGTGTGTCCTAGAGGAGCGCTGTGCCAGTCTGTGGCGTGGCTGTTTTATGCACACACATCAAAGGTGAGACCGTGTCCTTGGCCCTCTGCTTACCCCATGGAGCCACTTCTCTCCTCACAGTCATCACCCTTTCCCTGTTTCTCTCTGACTTCCCAGTCTATTAGAGTGGAGGAAACCCTGAAGGCTAGAGGTGATAGGTGACATTCTTCCCTGTCCTTATCTTATCTGAAAGGCTGGCATTTCAGCCTTTCATATTATCTTCAACCCCCAAATGACAAGGTGGCTCTCTTTTACAAAGTTTATTTCAGTGGAAGATTACAACTTTGCCCTTCTTGGCAAAAGTAGTTTCTGTACAGAATGGCCAGAATATCCTAGTTCCTTGTTGTTCTAGAAGACAGAAACAGGAACTGGTGGGAGCCCCAGGGCAGGGCTGACAGTGGGCAGAGCAAAGCCAGGTAGACCCTGGCAAATTAGCCCTGTGGGGCTGGAAGTTCTGGAAAAATATCTTGCAGGTGATTTATGGGTCCCTGGAGGAGTTTCAGCTCATGGTTTGTTGTAGGTTCTATTGTAGGCTCTCGGTTCAGATGCTGGGTGACGAGGACGGAAGAGTTGTTATGGCTGGCGTTTAGTGAATTAATGATGTTGTTGACTATTGTAATGGGCGAATTCAGCCGAAGTTTAGGTTTGACCCAGTCCATGGCCAAATAGTTCTAGGGAGAACAGGCAACAATTAGCCTGAGGGTGCAACCGGGAGGCTCTCCAGAGTTAGCCAAAGAGCAACTAGTGCCTTTGTCCCTGTCCCCACACTCACCGGAGCTGAATACATGAAGTTGAACAGTATAAGCCCCATAATCAATATGATTGAGACTACTGTGATTTTGAAGCGGTAGCGTTTCCAGAAAATACGGAGGATGTTTTTAATGGGTGATTGAAGCCATGACAGCAAGGTGGTGGTGCGTCTGTCCGTGAGCAGAGTTGATGTCAGAGAGTGAAGGGCAGAGGGGACTTTCAGGTCAGGTTATTCAGAGCAAAGAACTTACTTCTAAAAAGCAGCTTTGGCCCTCCACCCTACTTTCACCCCCACCCATGGCTGCTCTCTCCCACATGACTGTGTGTTGAGCTGGGTAGTGGGAAATCATCACTCTGCTCCACCGTCTGCCTACTGGTCACTTCCCCTACATATTGCCGGGTCAGCAGCTTGGCCTTGTGAACGAGGGTCGGGAGGGAAGGTGGCACATCTGCCCCGCGGGACCCTTACAGTGGGGGGTGAAGTGTAGGGTACTGGTTGGGTTCTGACTGCCCACGTCCTGCTGGCCGGATCAAGGCTTCCTTCTCTGTCAGAATCTCCAGTGTCATCTTCACTTTACCCTAGAAATACCACCATTATGATGGATGAGCCTCCTCTTCCATGAAGGAAAAGGGATGCAGTTAAGGCCCCCGGGTCTGTTAGAGCTGAGGGGCTGGGCACACCAGTCCTGTGCAGTAGACACTTTCCCCAGCTCCTACCGACAAGCGCCATTTGCCATCCTCAAGGACCTGGCAAGGCCACCAGCCAGTTACAGTTTTCTTCTTGAAGAGGGAGAAGTGCTCGTGCCGGAGGAAATAGGGCCACTTCGGCTCCGCATCCATCATCCTGGCAGAGCACAGCTTGGCATGCCGGGCTGGGAGAGGCATGTCCGACAGATCCAGCTCTAGGACCCCTGAGCCCAGAGAAATGCTGTCACAAGAGGAGTTCCCTGTCCCGAGGTCACGGGCCCTGTACCAGGATCTCACCTAGGAAGTCATCCATGGAGAAGAAATCATTGTCCCAGACCTGGATGATGAGCCGAGCTGGGAACTTCATCACTGTGGGATCCAGGCTCCATATGTAGTCCTGGGGGATGGCAGAGGAGTGTGTTATTGCCAGTCGTCTTTGAGAGTCTCCTTGGCCACCTTAGGAGCCCACTACTCAGCCTGATGGACTGTTGGGGGAGAGGGTTTGTGCCTGGGGCTTCTGATGCAGCACATAAGTCTCTGAAGCGGGAGGAGGAAGGGAAGCTGCCTTGCTCGCGTTACCTTCTGGCTCAGGACGCATACTTGCTCCGCTGCCAGGTAGTCCAAGGTGAAGATGAACCGCCAGTTGAAGCTGCCTTCCCCAGTCAGGGAGCTATAGTGGACATCTGTCTTCTGCATGTCCTTCTCTAGCCCGAATAGCCACCTGGGGCCAGAGTCCTCTCACCTGGGGTCCGTGTGCACTGTCCCCATTCCCAAGTTGGAGCCCTGTGGGAAGGGCTGCCCATCTGACACCAGATGCAGTGGCAGTGGACAAGTGTCAGCCCAGGACAAGGAGGACCCTTAGGAAAGCAGAACTGGGAGACTCTAGAAACTCCTGGGGTCCTTCCTGCTTGGCCTCACCCTTTGACATAGATGTCACTTATCATCTCGTTGCTTAAGGTGATGTTCTTCAGGTCCACCTGGGCAGTTTCCCAGATGATGCAGCGTAGCTCGTACCTGAAGCCAGGGCAGCCTTGGTGAGGGGGAGAGGCCTGGGGAAGGGGGTCGCCTCCCAAGCCCTCCATCATGCTGAACTGGGAGGCTCGGGAGGGAAGCCCCAGGGATCCCATGCCCAATGCCGGGAACACCAGCGCCCGCACCTGGGGAGGCTACCCTGGCAAGCACACCCACACCCACCTTTTAGGCTTCCTGGGCATGATGTCGACAGGGGGGCCAGGAGGCCCCAGCTTCTTGGGGAAGATGTCCACCCACATTTGCACCTTTCCCTGGAGCGGAGATGGGTTAGCTGCTGGGGTTCACTAGCCTCTGTCCTCACGTGCTGACCTGGGGAGCCCCATCCCAGGTTCTGAGGTCTGGAGGCCATGTTCCCAGCACTGAGGAGTGGGGTGCAGGGTCTGTGAGGTGGAATGACTTCAGACAGGAAGTCAGGTCACCCTCCCATCATCCTCCCCTTTTTCTTTTTTTTGGCTGGGAGAACAGTGCAGTCAGATTGGTAGTATATGATGGCTTCAAGGCTGATGGCTATGATGTCGGCATGTCACTTGTGACTTGGGTCTGAAGTATTAATGCCATTTGGCAGTTGAGGCTGGAAGCCTCTGGAGGGCTCCTGAATGGGGTTGGGGCTTCAGTTATTAACCAGCTTTGTGGCCCTAAGCGAGTGTAAATTAGATAGCCTGGCTAGTTCAATTTAGGATGAATAACCACATCAGAAGGATATGAAGCTAAAGCACAGAGGTCTAAGAAAAAGATGAAATGGTGAGAGAAAAAGGAAAAGGGTGGAAATGCTAACATTGGAAGAAACAAATACATTCTTTCAAAGTATATGACCTAATTTCTATTTTTTTGAAGTTGACCCCATTTGAGAAACCAGGTTTAATGAGAATGCTTTTTAAAAAAAATGCTCAGCAGAACTTTTTGTCTCAAATGTGCTATCAGCTTGAGAATGCGGAGAATGGGGTGAGCCATTCTGTCAGCCATGGGGTTTTTAGCCCTTCTCTTTGGGGCTTCTTGCCACAAGGAAACACAACCTGTAATAACAGCCACACCACAGTTATGGTGTCTGCATGCCGACCCCTGGTGCTGCTGCCCCACCTCCCTCAAGAGACAGGTGGTGCTGGCATTGGCTGCTAGGTGCCTCAGCATATCCTGCTGTAGCAGATGGATGCAGCTGACTCTCTCCTTCCTAAGTGGCACTGGAACTTCTTACTTATTGACGTGAGAATGGGTGTGTCTTCTGCATGTGTGCATCTGAGTACTTGGTCTCTCCTTCCCTTTGTCCAAGGCTCCATCCTGGGTGATGGGTTCCCCTGTCTCCCGATCCAGCTTCTGAGGTTACATACCTGGTCGATGCCTGGCTGGCTGTCACTGTACAGTGTGCGGGTCTCCACGTGCTCAGGTACCAGCCCCTGGGTGTGCAGGAGGTGCAGAGCCAGGCGCTCCTTCTTAGGTCCAAAGTAACGAGCACTAGGGGGCTTGGGCTCTAGATTGGAGGGGGCAGAAGGAGGAGGTCCCGGATCATTAGCCTTCCCCTCTTACAGGGAGCCCCCACCTTCCTGTGCCCAGCTAGGACAGTGGCCATGGTCACCCCCCACAGAAGGAAGGGGGAAAGGGGGTGCTGCCTGGGGAATCCTTTCACCCTGAAGCATCCCTAGTTTGAGGCCTGGGTCTGCACTCTCTGGCAGTGAGCCCTGCTTACCAAAGCGTTGAAGCTTGAACTTCCTCCCATTGTAAAAAACAGAGTCACCATTGGGGTTGAACAGAGGCGGAGGCAGTCCTTTCCGCTTGGCATGGTGTTCCAGGAGGAAGCTTGGGAGCACCTGATCCCGCCACCTGAAGGGCCCTGACCTGGAGAGGTGTGAGAAGAAATGATGGAAGGTGTGGGTCCTAGAGAACATGCTCCTTGGAGCTGCAGGTGCCCAGTGGCGGGAGTAGGGGGAGACAGGTTTGGGCCCTGGGTCCCCAGCCCAGGATGCAGGCCTCTAAGAAGGAAGCTATGAGTTCACTCTGCCACCCGTCCCTGCATCCTTGCCCTGGGTCAGGCCCTCTCACTGGCAGTACGATTGGGAGAGCCCACAGCGAGCTCCAAAGCCAGACAGGAGCCGGTTTTCGAGGTCGATGACAGTGGTTCCAATCTTATCATCAGGTGAGAACAGGTCAAAGTCATACAGCTGGACCTCCAGGTCCTTCTCCAGGGGGATGGTGCAACTCAGCTCGAACATCCTGCGGGGGGGCGGATGCAGACCCTGGCCCATGTTACCTACATGCCTCCCATCCAGCATCTCAGCCAGGGGCCCCTGTTCCGCCTCCTTGTTTGGTCCTGGTGACTGGGGAGCAGTCTGTAGGCCTATGGTGTGAGACTCAGCTCCTTTCCAGATAAAGCATGTGAGGGGTGGTTAGGGCAGGTTGCCTGCCCGTTCATCTTCCATCTTTAGTGTGTGAGACACTGCAGTAGCAACCCGGTGGCCAGGAGGGAATGCAAGAATTCCTTGCTTCTGGAGCTTTTTTCCATCACGGTATGGTTGGGAGTGGAGAAGGGGCTGGGTGAGTTGGGGTGCTCACATGCCAAAGATAGGGTCCAAGGTGTTGGCCTGGTATTTGTCCCGGCTGCCAAGCTTAGTTTCCCCCAGTTTCAGGATCACATAAGGGTCACACTGGGGGACAGGCATAAGAGAGGGGAGGATAGGGCATGGAGTCAGTCCAGGTTGGTCAAGGAGGGCGGGAGTGGGGCAGAAATGACCCCTAGCACCAGACGGAGCCTTGGGGAGGTGACAGTGTCAGCAGCCTGAGGGAGCTCCAGGACACGAGGTTCAGGGCTGGGTATGGGAGCTGCCTGGGCTGCGAGAGCCAGGAGGTGGGCATGGGGCAGGGGCTGCTTGTTACCAGGCCATTGTAGTCTTGGGGCTGCAGGTTGATGGCTCGCACCACGTATACCCGCACTACGCACTGCTGAGGGAAGTCCTCCTTCTTGGGCAAAACTGAGAGCTGGCGGGGCGGTTTGGGGGCCTCTGGGTTCTCAGGAAGGGGGTAGACACGGAAAAGGCCCTGTGTGTCGGTGGAGGTTGGTGTTGGCAGCTGGCTCTGCAGAGCCCTCCAGGAGCTGCCCTGCTTCGAGCTCGGGAGAGAGTGGTAGGAGGGTGCAGGGACAGTAGACCACAAGGACAGGTAGAGAGGCAGATGTGGCAGAAATGCTGTGCAGGGACCCTGTGTGCAGGAGGGTGCTGGGCAAGGAGCTGCTCGCAAGGGGGTTCCCAGTCTGCTGATGTGAACCCCATCCCACCCATCCCCTTCAGATTCTCGGGCCTCAGGAGACTGAGCTGGAGCTGGGAGCGAGAAGGCCCTTGCCCTCCTTGTGTGTGGGAGGTCACCCTGAACCACCACATAGGCCAGTCTATGCTCCCCCACTCCCAAAACTTTTTCGAGCCCTCCCTGTCCGCTTCTACAGGGAGCATATAGAGGCAGGGCTTTTATTTCCTCTGGGACAAGAGGGCAGAAGGAGGCGGCAGCTAAGCCGGGCCAGACACCCACCTTGAACTCCCCTACCACGGGGCTGTCCACCTTGGGTGATTCCTGGTAGAGTTTGAAGGTCTGGCAGAAGTCCTGCAGGCCTTGGAAGGCTGGCACTGCCTCCAGCTCGCAGTCGTATACCTGCAGGAGGGTGTGGGGGACCCAGGCTGCTGGGGAGCGGGCCTGGGCTTGACCAGAAGGGACCGTTCTGGGATCTGGATTGAGGAACCACGAACTCCCAAGTCTTGTCCCCTGGTGTCTGCCCAGTCAGTGGCCCTAGGGTCAGCACTGCCTGCCATGGCTGGGGCAGCCCTGGTTCCCACACAGGTTTGGCTGAAGGAGGTATGGCCTGGAGTCTTGGAGTGACAGCGAGGAACCCCCCACCTTGGTAGTTCCCAGAGGATTCGGGGCTATGTGTGCTGGCCTTTTTGGCAGGTTTAATTCCATGTCAGTAGCCTCCCTCCTGGGGCCTCCAAACCTTCAGGGTGTGGTAGTCTCTATCTTTGTGCTTTGGGGACTTATCGTCTCCTGTGGCCCAGAACAACTTGCTCCACCAGTCCACCTCATGCTCGTACTCATCCTGGCCGGGAAGAGGGGCCGCTGGCCTTCCTCTGCCCAGGCTCATGCTGCCCCCACCTCCCGAGCTGCCTGGACTTGCTCCTGGTTCCCCACTGCTGAGCCCACATCACCTCGGTTTTGCTGAACTTGAACCAGAATTTTTCAGAGAGATAACCTAGGAGCTGAGAAAAGAGAGCAGTGAGCGAGGTGTGGCCTGGTGGCCCCCAGCCTGCACTCTACCCTGACTCTGAGGAGAGGGTGCAGGCCAGGGCCAACCTCACACAGGCCTCTTCATTCAGGGGCTTTTGGACAGACATGGTATTGGGGCATGAAGGGTAAGCCCAATTCTTAGTTCTTAGCCTACAGCTTCAGACCGAACTCGGGACTCGGAAATGCCCAACCCCAGTCCCCACCCCAGACCTACTGAAACAATCTGCTTTTGCCGCAGACGCCCTAAGGATGCCTGTGTGTTCACGTGTGACAAGGGTTGCTCTAGGCAGTAGTCCCAAACCCAAAGACATTGGAATGACCTGGATTAGGGGGGAGGGGGCAAGGAGGAGGGATGCTTGGAAAAAATTGCCAATGCCCAAGTGCTGTCCGCAGCAATTCTGAAGCAGCTGGTCAGTGGCCTGGGTCGCAAGATTTAAAACTCGACTTGGATGGGCAGTTAGGCCTCACGCCGGGAGGATCTCAGAAGCCCTCAGGGACCAGGGCTGTTCCCTAGAGATGATGTGGGAGAAGGTGCGACCTCAAGTCCTTGCTCACCTGGTGCTTGTTCACACACAGCTCTGTGTGGAAAAAGTGCAACCATGAATCTCAGGAGCATGCAAAGGAGTGCCAGCTTGGTGGCAAGGCCTGGGGAAGGGCATACTTGGAAGCCGTGGGGGCACGTAGTCCAAGGCCCAGGGGTCGCAGAAGTAGGGCTGCAGGGAGTCGATGTTGGCCTGACCCACCACAGCCTGCTGGCCGAAGTCCCGGTCGTCTACCACCTTCAACACGAGCGGCAGCGCGTAGGCCGCCTCTGTCGGCATGAACTGCAGCCCAGGGAGTTCTCTGTGAGGCCTCCCCAGAGGAGTGGTTGCCCAGCCCTAGCCTCGCCCAGGCCTTCTTACCAGTGTGAGGAAGAGGACTGACTGGGCGAAGTTGGGGTTGCTCGGGAAGTCCTTGATGGGTTCTGTCTGCAGGGTTTCTTCCCAGCACTCCACCAGCAGCTGTGGGGCACGCACCTCCTTCATGTTGCGGAGGCCCCATGCCAGGATCTGCCAGGATGGGTGGGCCAGCAGCCCATCTGTGAGGGGTTCTGGCCCAGATAGGCTGTGCTAGCAGTACAGTGTCTTGGGGAGCACATAGTGCTCGTCCTCAAGGCCAGGACCCTGCCCCCCGCTTTCCATGAGGGAGTTGCCATTGGCCACTGACTGCCCATCACTGACCTCCACTGCCCCTTAGGTATTGTCCTTCCCTACCTGTGGCCTCTCATCTGTTCTCTCAGAAGTGACTTCCTGACACTGGCCGCCTCGAAGGCCCACAGGAACAGGGGTACCCCAAACTTCTCAGGTGTCCCTAAGGCCAACTAGCTCACTGCTGACTTGTCTTTCATACAACCCCATGGGTGTTCAGTGACCCAGCACCCTGTGATCTCACTCTCAACTGGCAAACACTGGGCCCCCCAGGAAATGTCTATGTCCTTACTCCTGAGGGACCAGAGCAGGAGCCAGCCGGGGCACTTGACCCTGGGGAAGAACCCAGTGCCGGTGGGGCCTGACTGGTTTTTTCTCTGCCAGATTCATGGCTCCCATGTGGGGACCTCCGTGCTACTCTCAAAGGAGAGGTGGGACACATGCTGGCCTTGGAAGTCGGGTAGTCCTTGCCCAAATCCTGGCTCTGCCACTTAGCCTGTGTCACTGTCTCAGAGCCTCTGTGCTGCAGAGCAGCATCACTGATACTGAAGCCCCTGGTTTGTTCCCCACTGCAGGGAGGTACAGAGATAATGTACAGTGTTCTCTGAGTGCAACTGCTGTCCCCTGTCCTGTCTCCTTCCACCTCAGCTTGGATCCTCTTATGGTCCAAACTTTGGATCAGGTGGTCAGCAGAGAGCTCCATGGCTCTGGGTGAAAGGCTCACTCCCTGCCCGCCCTCCCCTCCCCACACCTGCGTCACCTCGATCATCATTTTCCTTAGCATGGGCTGCATGCTCTTGGGGAGTGTGAAGACCCCGTTCTTCCAGGGAAGACTTAAGATTGGCAGCTTCCTTCTGAGACTCTGAGGGCGAGGTGGGAGAGCAGGGATCATGAGGCCCCATTGGGCTGGTCCTGCTACCCTCCATCCTCAACTCAAGCAGGTTCTTCAGAGGGGTCCTCTGAGGAGGCCCCAGATGTGGGCAGATGCTGGCAAGGGAGCTGGAGCAGGCCTTTCCTGGGGAGTAGAGTAGGGACTCTGCGGGGACTTATGGCAGGGGCGTGGGGCAGGGTGGGAGCACTGATCACTGTGCTCCCCAGCTGGCTGTCTCTCTCAGTACCTCAGTCTCCAGGATCAGCTCGCAGGATGCCAGGATCTCGCCCTCTTCCTCTCCCAACTCTTTTGCAAGGGGGTGCCACCTCATGGGGGGCAGGATCCGGTGCTGGACATCCAGCCAGACCACTGGGGACCACATGCTCCGTCCCCACAAACTCTCCTTGCCCTGGAAGGAAGGGGAGGTTGCAGAACACGGGGGGCCCAGCTGGCAGGTCCTGGCTCCTCCTGGAACCCTGTGGGTCTGGGAGAGCTCGCATTTACGCCCACATGGTGCCCTGTGAGTCAGGCCCGGGTGTTCTGCCCGAAAGTAAAAACTCGCCACTGTGCCCAGCCCAGCCACCTTACCTGGCTGTCCCGCTGCCATAGTTCCAAGACCACGAGTGGCGGGCTCTTTCTGGTGTCCTGGGGGTTCTCATACAGCAGGAGGTGCTGAAAGACAAGCGTCTGCGCCCATGTAGGGGCTGCAGAGCTCCTGAGGCTTTGGGTGCACTGGCTGTGGTGCAGGAAGACCAGGCGAACAAAAGGCCCTGCAGGTGGGGGCATGGGGTCACACTGAGCTGTCAAGTGAGGCTCTCTTCTCCTCTGGCTGCTGCTGCCATTGGACCAGTTACCTGGGTGTACCCAGGCTGGGCATCCCAGCCACTATCAGGCCGCAGCACATAGGCAGAGAGCCAGCGGAAAAGGGCCATTTGGTTCCGCCATGTCTGTTTCACACTGCCATGGTGAGATCTGGGCAGCACACAGACAGCCAGCTGGTGGCCCCTCAGGAGGAGCTCTGGGGACCAGGCACATGTGGCTGCCTTGCCACAGTACCGAGTGGCCTTGGCACTAGGGATGTCGCATAGCCCTCTCAATGGGGGTACTGGTGCCCAGGGGACACTGCCCTGGCTGAGCCCATCATGCAGCAACCTGGCTCCTTACACAGTGCCACCAACAGGACAGGGTCCTCCCTCATGGGGCCATAAGTCACTACCCTCCTCCCCACCCTCATCTTCTGTCCAACATAAGAAACAGATGGTTCCCAAGGTGTCACCCTCTCTTGCCTCCATGTCTTGTAAGTGCTATGCAAGCAAACTCTTCCCTCTTCAAGGCCCAGCTAAGTGGTCCCCACCGGGTGACACCTCCCTAACTCCCCCTTGCTCCCCCTTGTTGATTCCACAGCGCTGGGGACACATAAGAACAGCCTTGTATTCCTTGTTTTTGTGTCTTTTCCCCAAATCAGGGCCGTGAGCTTTTGGGGGAGGGGGTGTGCATGTTTGTCACCCTCTTCCTTGCCATACTCTTTGTACTGCAGGTGGCCACATTAAGGGACCTCTGGGAGAGAAGGGTGCCTGCCACCTACCTTGGAACACCTGGGTCTGACTGACTGCCAGATTCCGGGCCTGGTAGATGTAGCAGAAAAGCTGATAGTAGTGAGGCTCTGGGTAAGAGAGGGGCTAGTCCATCACTGCCCCCAGGACCCCAGCCCTCCCCAGCCCTGCCCTCAGGTGCAGGGCCTCTGGACACCCAGGCCGACTCTCAATTGAGTGCTCACTGTCAAAGATGCAGTAGATGAGAGGCAGGTGGGGTGTCTGGGTGTCCTCTGCAGCAGACCTCCAGGAGTCCGTGAATGTTTTGCTCAGGCCCCTCGATGGCGTCTTGTCCTCTTCCTTCTCAGCCTGCTGATTCAAGTCTGTACCCTGTGCCTGGGACAATCTCCCCTAAGGCTCCTGGGAGCTCAGGCACAGCCACCATCCAAAGCCTAAGGATGTGGATCTGGGGCCCAGACACCCCCACCCACTGGTAGCTGATGCCTTAGCCCAGGCGTCTCCACTGCCTGCCATGCCCAGGTCTGGCCCCGGGTCCCCAAAGTGGGGTACAGGGGGAGTTGCCCGCCTGCTGAGACTTTACCAAGGACCCCTCCAGGAGGAATATGGGCGCAGTGCCCTCATCTTCATCGGGGGCCAGTCTGCGGTGCCAGCAGCGGCGGCGGAACCGGCTCTGAGGCTGAGGGCCCAGGTGGAACTTGGAACCCATGGTGCCGTACTCCCAGCCCTCCTCCTCCTGGGCCAGGCCATGGTGCTGCTGAGGGTGAAGAGCATAGTCACCCTCCTGCCATGGCCCGGGTGGGCCCGCTTGCAGTCCTGCCAGGCCCCTGCACGGGCACCCTCACCAGCTGCAGGAAGGACAGCGTTTCCTGCTCCGTGCCCAGCTGCCTGCGGTCCCGGCAGCGCACACGCGCCCAACGCCGGCGGCGGCAGGAATAGTAGATCTTCTCTACCGGGTTCCAAACTTGCGGCAGGCCCGAGGGCAGCATTCCCACACCGTACTCCCAGCCTGCAGGGCAGGGCTGCTGTGGGTGTCTAGTGCCCCAGGCTGGGAGCTGGGACAGGCCTCAGAGGAGGCCCAGACAATAGGCTATGGGGACAGCACTTTTTTCTGCATCCAGGTCTCTCTGGCCCTGGAAGGTATGGCCACCCTGTACCATCTTACAATGAGGAAGATGAGACTCAGAGATGTCATGTGACCTGCACAAGGTCACACAGCCCATGGCCCCTCTCTGGAGCCCCCTGGGATAACTGTAGGCTGCAGGACTAGATCTATGTTCAAGTGCTCAAGAGACACAACCTGCCCTGCCTTAGAACTGGGGCCCATGGCTGTGGACGAGGGGTTGGCATCACTCTCCAGAGGCCTGGCCCCCATGAGCTAGGCTGCTTTTAGGCTGTGGGGGTGTCAGACGCAGGCAGCTCCAGGCCTTCTGCCTGAGGCCTGTGAACAGAGGACTGACCCTCATTGTCCACTGCATGGTTCAGCTCCACGGTCCAGTTCTTCTTCACGTGCCAGCCTTGGGGACACTTCACATTCTCCCGGGCCTCCACGGGCTGTCCATTCTGTGGGTAGACAGGGGTTGGGCAGAGGGGCGTTGAAGCTAGGAAGCCGCCTCCACTCATCCCCACACGTCCACTCGCCGACCGTACCCCGGACCTCCCACCCTCAAGGGCAGACATTGCTTGTCTGATGCCACTCACATAGCCACTTAACATGCATTTACCAATTTGCCTTTCCAAACTACAAATAGACGTATTTTTAAAAGGAAACTTTGTATGACCACTATCAGTGGAAAATCAGTATCCCTCCCCATAAACAGGAACCAATGAGGGCAATGGCTGTGAAAACAAGGTCATGCACTGGCTATCACCTGGATGCTGCTGCCAGCCCAAGCCCAGGCTCCCATTCCTCACCCAGGAGGGGAGCCTAGCAGGCATGTGAGGAGCTAGACCCACACTGTCCCATACAGCAGCCACTAGCCTCCTGGGGCCACTTTCATTTAAATTAATTAAAATAAAACAAAACTCAAGGTTCAGTTCTTCAGCCTCACGAGGGCCACATTTCAAGTACTCAGTGGGCAGTGCGGATGGACGGCGTTGCTTAGACGAGCCCTAAACCTTTTGAATGGGAAGCCCTCCCTTTCAAGGTCCTACGAAGGAGACACGGCCCACTGTGCTGTTCCTTGCCATGTGACTGAGGGCCTCTCCACCCACCACCATCAGTGCTCGCCCAGGGTCCAAGCAGCAGGTAGAGCAGAGCTCAGATGGTGACCCCTGGTCCAGAGTTCTTTCCAATGGGACAAGCCAGTGCATTGTCCCCTCATCCCCTGAGGCAGCCCCATCCTCTCTGCTCACCACATCTGTGTTGGGGGTAGCCGCTGGCACCCACACCCCCTTGGTGTCACGGTGCTGGTTCTCGTATACCTCCTCCAGCACCTGGCTCTTGTTGATATCCGTGTCCAAGAGGAGTCTGGGGGAAGTGAGACCCGAGTTCCCAGCACTTCTCCCAGAACTTTCAGGTCCCTGGGTTCTCCTCTCCTGGCCGAGGTCTCCCTCACCAGACAGGCCCACCTGGTCGGGGTGGCGGGCCAGGCGTGCAGGGTGGGATGGTGGGCAGGCCCTCATTTGGGCACTTAGCCCTGGGACCAGGCTCCAGGGGCTGTGTGCCCGCCTGTCTGGGCTGCTGCTAACCAGCCTCCCAGCTAAAAAGAGGTGTCGCCTCCAGGGCTGCGTGTCTAGGGCACCCAGGCTCCAGGTCCTGCAGCCCAGCCTTACCTCCTCTGAGGCTCTACTGTCCACTGCCCCTGCCAGTGCCATCCCAGGGGTGCCTTGAAATCCTCCTTGGGGAGAGCCTTGTGCCCCAGGACGTCGGAGAAGTTAGGGCAGTGATACAGCCCCTGCTGCCCCCACTGGCCTTTATACTTGGCCTGGTTCTCATACTGGGAAGGCGGGGAGGGAGGCTGTCAGTGGGACAGCACAGAGCCTAACGGTGCCTCAGTGTGGCCTGTCTGCCTGTGTCACTGCTGACCGTGGGAACCCCGGTCCTGCCCCATCACTGGCCACCTCTTTGCCACCTCTGGGCCTTTCTTTGACATCTCCCTGCTGGGTGTGTTGTCCCTGCATGCCCTCCATCTCAGCGTCTGCAAGCCCTAGGTACAGGCTGGTACGCATTATATATCTACCTGCAACACTTAACTCAAGAACCATGAAAATGTGTTTTAACTTAGTGAATTACAAAGCCTGAGACTCAAAACCTATTTCCCTTCTGCTCTCACAGCCTTCTTCTGAGCCCTGCCCCTCCCCCCCACCTTCCCCGTGTTCTAGAGCCGTCTCTAGCTGGCTACTCACTCACCCCTTGGATTTCTGGCTCTGTGGAAAGATGCCTCCTTCCCTGCCCCTCTGACTGTCCCAGGCCACCCCCTTCTGAGACCTCCACACTGGCCTGAAGGAGCCAGCTGGGGTCTGTGGGAGTCTTAGGCTGCCTGTTGGTGAAGGACAAGGCCTCCGCAAGTCAGATCTTTGCTCACCTCACATGCTCTAAACTGCGAGAGACTCCCCATTAATCTCCACCTGGGAAAGAGTGACCAACCCAGGGGAACTGCTCTGCTGACTCTATCACCACAGGACTATGACTTGTCGACCAGGGACCTGAACTGGTGGCAGCTAAGGTTGCTCTAGTGTCTGCTGCCACTCTCTCTCGCTCAGCCCCCCTTTCCCAATCCCACATTCCCCAGTCACGTTTTTTTCCACGTTGGGCCATTGCAGCTCCCCACCTTTTGTCCCCTCCAGGCCACTCACCGTCTCTGCGTACACAACCACCTCGCCCTGGCGGAGCAGCTGCAGGTCTGTGCTGTCTGTGATGTTGCCCAGCCACATGCAGACCCGGAGGTGGGCTGGGAGGATGTCCTTCTGTCCTTCACCCTCTGGGTACTGAGCCAGAGGCAGATCAACCCCATGGTGGTGCAGGTCCCCCAGGGGCAGGAGCGCAGGTGAGGGAGGGGCGCACATACCTACTCCTTCACCTGGAGCCCCAGGAGCAGGAGCCTCACATTGCGCTCGGTTAGCACTTGGTGGTAGCTGGACCCCATGCTCACAGAGGGCTGGTGGAGCTGGGGGAGGGGCAGCACTACCTAGGGGGCCCGCCAGGCTCCATGGAGGAGTAGCAATGGCAGTGACAGTGACAATGATCCTAGCGATCACTGATTGCTCACTGTGTGCCAGGCATGGTGCTAAGTGCCGAATGTTTAGCTTGTGCTCTGTCACACACTATCGTGAGCTGGGTGTCATTGTCACCAGGCCCACTTTACAGAAGAGCAGCCTGAGGCTGGGCATAGCCAGGAGCTGGCCTGGAGTCATACAAGCCAGTGTGTGGTACAGCCAGAGTTCAGGAGTCAGTGCTTGCAGGATAAGAACTCGGATAGCAATGGGAAGGGCCCTCTACCATGGTGGGAGGGCCAAGGTCAGATAGGTTTTGGGGTGGGGAGCCTAGTGTGCACTGACTATTGACATGGGGTCTGAGAGAGCTGATGAGAAGGGGTGGCTGGGGCCAAGCCAGCGAGATCAAACCTTCTCTAGGCGGCAGTGGGAAGCCAGGGCTGTGCCCTCACCTATCTCTGGGGGAGAGGGCTGGAAGCGGGAGACTTGTCAGGGCTGGTGGGGGGATGGTGTTGTCAGTCTTATTTATGGCTTGTTTATGATATGATGGGCTGGTGCCCAAACCTTATAAGCATTAAATATTTTGGATTGCAGTCGTGTCCCGGGGAGAGATGACAAGGGACTGGATCAAGTGTCGCATGAGGGTGATGGAGGTGGTAAATCTGAGAACATGGACTTGGCCTCAGCCTCATGCTGATGGTCACAGGACCCGCCTTCCCCTGGTGACTTTACACCCCAATTCACAGGTAAAGGGCCCTGGAAGGAGGCAGTGGACAGGCCCTTGGGAAGGCTCCTGGGGGCTGCTCCCCCATCGGGGCTTCTCCCTGGGCTATCTCTGGGCCTCCCTTCCCGCAGACTGGACGGCTACTTTGCACCTGCAGGAGGAGAGTCTGTGTCTTCCCACAGAACTGGCCGCAATGCAGCGCCCCCGTCCGGGAGAACAAGATGCTGTGGGCTGGCACCTGTGCATAGGCCACTCGCTGGTCATTAGCCATCAGCCAGATCATCACGTCAGGGAGGCTCACCTGGGGCTGCCAAGGTGGGAGGGTCAGGTCTGCATGCAGCTCCAAGGCCTGCTCCCAGCCGGTGCGTCCAGCACCCACCTCGGGAAGCACAGCATTGAGGCGGAACAGCCAGCCCTCCACGGTGGCCACCATCTCCCTAGGCTGCGCTTCCTTGGCCTTTTGGGCCAGTTCCTTCAGGAGATAGCTGCGGAGCTGCCACCTCTTCTTGTCCAGGTTTGTGGCTTTTGGCTCATTGGTCATGCAGGGCAGAGAGCACCTGTGGCCAGGACCAGGAAGGGGTGGGAGGCTGGGCTATCTCGCGACCTCTCACCCTGCCTTAGGCCGGTGTGCCCTTCCCAGATTCAAGATCCGGCTCGTGCCCTGCCAGCCTGACCTGGGGAGCCCTTCCTACCTGTCCTAAGGAAGCCCACTTGGTGGGCCTGGCCCCCAACATCTCATTTATCCCTCTCTTACCCTCCTAACCCCTGCATGAGCCAGTGCACAAGGACTTCCTTGTGGGGAGGGGTGGGAGCCAGCCAAACCCTGGCAGGTGGCAGTGGGGACTCAAGTGGGGTGTGGGGCCGGCAGAGGCCTTACAAGGAGTCTTCCAGAATAGGCAGAGCCCTGGAGAGAGGAGCAGCATTGGGAAGGGGCAGCTGGGAAGTGCAGGGCTTGTCTGAATAACAGGGAGGGGCTTGGTTTGGTGGGAGCTCAGGGTGGGTATGGGGACAGCAGGGATAATGCTGGGGCGGGAGTAAGGGCCATTTTCTGCAAATCCTAATGGAAGAGGAGAAGCAGCTTTGTGGTTTGGGAGAGGTTGGAGGAAGTGGGGAGTGGGGAAGGGCGCCTCCCGCTCCTACTTGCAGTCCTCCACCAGCTCCCTTAGCAGTTTCTCCCACTGGGGGAGCAGGGCGGGGTCCTTCAGGTTCCTCATGGATTTCAGGGTGTCCAGGTTGGCTTTCTGCCGGACAGGAGAGAAATGGCAGGAGAACTTGTGACACTGGGAGAAAGCTATAGGGCTGGTTGACACGAGACGTTTTCGGCCAGGACTTGGGGACCTTTGGGTAACCCAGGGATGCCAGTCCAAAGCTGCCTCATGCCCTTGCATGACTAGGATCCCATGCTCCTCCCCTCCAACCCAACTGAAGAAATGGGTGGCCAGCAGGAGCCAGGAAGGAGTGGGACATGGAAGAGTATGGATCCTGACCCTGGGCTTCCCTTCCATGTTTGAGGAGGTCACACCTCAGGTGGAGGCACCAGGTGGGTCTCCTGCCTAAAACTGTGCAGGGGCTTCCCTCCTTGACAGGCACCTATAGACCTTTTGTGATCTGACTCCTCCCACCTTCTCTGGCCTTATTTCCACATCACCTATGGCTTTGTACATTTTTTCCTTCTCTGCACCCTACCATGCCCCCAACAAATTCCACATTATTTAAGACTATGCTCAAATGTCACCTCCTTTCAAACACCTCCTTGACTGTCTGTCCTCTCTTCATCTCACACCCCAATTTCTGCCCTGACAGCTCTCAGTACCTATATGTCCAATGCAGCACTCACTGCACTGCCTAGTAACTATGTGCATCTCTGACTTTTCAAATGATGAGGACAGGGGCTGTGTCTGGTGCTTCTGTCCCAATCGGTGTGGAAGGCATGAGTGAGCCTAGTGGCCAGTTTCCTCTGTGGCTCATTTTTCCAAGTCCCTTGCTGGTGATCTGGGTCTCACCCTGTGCCCTGCCCTGTACCACTCACCAGGCGGTCCCGAGTGAAGTGGAGGAGATTCAGGCAGTTCATGCGGAAGCTGACATCCTCCCAGTAAGAGGTTACGGTCACCACCGGCTTGGTGTTGTACCAGGGCACATAATGGTAGATGTTCCCTAAGACATAGAGACCAATGGGGGGTGTCTAAGGGACTCTGGGAGCATTCATTGTGCTCAGTGTGTCACACCACCTTTCAAAGTTCCCAGTTTACAGGTGGGAATATCCAGGCAAGTGGTGGGAAGTATTTGCCTAACGTGGCACCGCCAGGTGGTCCTAACATGGATATCTAGCTCCAGAGCCCCATGCCCTTACCCGCTGGCGAGTTGCCAACGCAAGAGGCATGCCTCAAGGTGGGTCTCCCCTCTGGGTGGTCTGAGAGGCAAAGAGGAGTGGGCCCTGGGCTCAGGAGGAGGCTGAGGTTTGGCTGTGGGGTGGGCAGCCGTCTAACACAGAGGTCCTGCCAATGTGGAGGAGTGGGGTCACGAGCAAAGATAGATAAAACCCATGACAGTGTCCCTTATTGAAATGAGGGGAAAAGCCAGATGGAATGGGAGGGATTGTGTTTCTGAGGTGCGTTGCTGAGTTGACGTAAAAGGAAGAAACCCACAGAAGCCCAAAATAAAAAGCAGAAAGTCTGAGGCAAGTGGAAACTAGGCTGGCTTTTGTCTTGAGTTTCTGTGAAAGAGTACGATCTGTTTTGTTATAAGCCATCCAGTTTGTGGCACTTTGTTGCAGCAGCCCTAGCATACTAATACTCCATGCATAGCTGGCACTCCAAAACCTAAACCCTCCATCAACGAGAAATAACCCATCACACAGAGGAAGGCCGTGATGAAATGTGCCTTTCTCCAACATGCCTCTGGGGAGGGGAAGAGGAAAATTTCCTGAAAATTTGTAATCACAAGCGAGACCTCATGCAGATTGTATTCTGCATTCATGCCACTCGTGAGGTCTGCATAAAATTTAAAGTGGTGTCTGGTTGGCAATGCCCCAGGTGACTGGAAGAAACAAAGACAAACCCCCTCTGGGGCGTGAAACTTTATTCAAGTCCCAAAGGATTCCACAGATAAAGTTTGAAGAAGACAAACAGCTTAGAACCAACACACACCCTCTAACCTAGCAATTCCGCTCCTAGGTGTGTACCCAACAGAAAGGCATGAGTAGAAAAAGGTTCATAGCAGCACCATTCGGAGTAGCCCCAAATTGGAAACCGCTAAAATCTCCCTCACAAGTAGAAGGGACAAATCAATCATGGTGTATTTGCACAATGGAATACTACACAGCAATGAGGAGAAATAAGCTACGACTACACCCAATGTTATCCAGATCTGTGAATGTGTTTCACAAATAAAATGATGAGCAAATGATGCCAGGCACAAGAGAATACATACTATAGGATTTCTTTTATATAAAGTTAAAAACCAGACAAAACAAATTGGAGGCTAGGAGGGTGGCTGCTCTTGGTGGGGGTAGGGAGCTCAAGGGGCATCTGGGATGTGGAGACTCTTTCGTGGTCTGGATGTTGTTACACGGATATGTTTGCTTCACGATAATTCACTGGGCTGGACAGTTTAGTTTGTGTACTTTTCCATAATTATGTTACACTCAAATCAAAAAGTTCACTTAAGAATTTCAATAGCAAGGGCAAAAAAGACACAACAAATACATGAAATACAGTGTGTCAAATGGTGGGAAAAGCTATGTATACGGAAGAATAGTGCGGGAGGAGGACAAGAAACTGCCAAAAATTTTTAAATGAAATGGCTAAGGCTTTTTCTAGAAGAAATTATGCAGAATACAGCCCAGGGAGATGAAAAATATGGAAGAGAGATTTTAAAACATGAAAAATAAAACAAGAAGGTCCAGAGGACAGAGTGAATTCAAGAAGGTGATACAAGAGACGAGGGAAAGAGGTAATTTTCAAAGGGAAAATATCTTATGATTTTCCAGAATTGTCGGAAGACAGCAGCTTCAGACCTTGGCACTGAGGGAATGATAAATAAAAGGAGCTCCAGGACTGGGGCTGTCAGATATGGGCGTAGGGATACAAGATGGCAATTTTCTTCCTCTACTCTTAGATGGCATACAAAACAGCAAGAAGACAGATATAATCTGGAGACTCAAAGTACACCCCAGGACTGCCAAAAGCAACTAGGATTGCCGTAGGAGTCCTAAGAGCTGATGTACAGAGTCACCTGTGGGGATGTGAGGAGCAAGGCAGGCAGCTGGGAGCCCAGCTTGACGGGAGCCAAGTGCAGAAAGTGCCAGCAAAAATACACTCCCAGGACAAACTCAAGACTCAGATGAGGAAATGTGAGCTGGCAAAACTCAGAAAACAAGTAAAAGAAAAAAACAAAAGCATCACAGGAAGGCAGACAGTAGAAAAAGAAGCCCAGGGAGATTAGACCCTGCGGACAATGCAGTGAGAGGCATAGAAATGAGAAAAGTGACCAAAGTGGAAATAGAGTCAAACAGGATCAGAGAGAAAATGACAGCTATAGAAGAAAACAAAGGAGAATCGTGAAACCCATAAACACAGCCCCTAAGTAGAAAACCTAGACCATGGAAATATATTTTAAAATATAATTTGAGAAAACCCACATGTGAAAAGGATTTTTTTTAACAGTGTGCTTAAAAAATGGATATCTATATGCGAATTAATTTAAATCAGATCATAGAACTAAATGTAAGAACTAAAACTATAAACTTTCTAGAAGAAAAAATAGGAGAAAGCCTTCATGACCTTGGGTTAAGAGGAGTTCTTAGATATGATACCATGTAAGAAAAAGAAATGGACTTCATCCAAATTAAATATATTCGTGCTTTGAAAGACACCATCAAGAAGATGAAAAAACAAGCCACAGACTATTTGCAAATCATATATATGATAAAGGACTTACATCTAGAATACATAAAGAACCCTTACAACTCAATAACAAGAAGACAACCCAATTTAAAAATAGGCAAAAGATTTGTATAGACATATAACCAAAGAAGATATATGAATGGCCACTGAGCCCACAAAAAGATGCTCAGTGTCCTTACTTATTAGGGAAATGCAAAGTAAAACCACAGTGAGCCACATGCCCACTATAATAGATATAATAAAAATGAGACAGCAGCAAACAGGTGAGGACGTAGAGATATTGGAATGGAAAATGGTGCAGGCACTTTAGAAAAGTTTGGCAGTTTCTTAAAAATTCATTCTACTCCACTTTTAAGTATCTCCTCAAGACAAATGAAAGCAGATGTCCACACAAAGACTTTACACAAAGACTTTACATAAAAGTATGGAAGTAAAAACGATGTTCATCAACTGATAAGTGGATTAACAAATGATGAAGGATACATTGTAGAATAGAATACTATTTGGCAATAAAAAGGAATGGAGTGCTGACATATGCTACACCATGGATAAAACTCAAGACAGTCTGCCAAGTGAAAGAAGCCAGATGGGAAAAACCGTACTTTGCATGATTCCATTTATATGAAATGTCCAGGAACAGTAAACCTATAGAGACAGAAGTAGACCAGTAGTTGCCTGGGCAGGGGGTGGGATAGGAGAATGACCACGAGCAAGCATGAGGGATCTCTTGGGGTGATAGAAATATTCTAAACTGGGGGGAGAGGCATGATGCTGGCTGCCCAACTCTGTAAATTTACTAAAACTCACTGAATTGTATAAAACAAGTGAATTTTATGAAATGTAAATTATACCACTAAATAATTGCTAACAACAGCAACAAAAAACTTGTATCTACATATTGAAAGAGTACACCATGTGCCAAATATGACCTAGGAGGATCAAAACTTAGGGAAGTTTTTTACGACATAGACTTGACAAAAGATTGTTTCAGAAACAAGTCAATAAGAAAAATATAGCCAGATGGAATAATGGATAAAAGATATCAACAGGCTTTTTACAGATGAGGGGAAAAAATGTTTGTAAACACATGAAAAGATGTTCAGCTTTCGAATCAAGAAAATGCAAATCAAGATCTTAGAATAGACCACTTAACACTCACCGAATTGGCAAAAATTAAAAGGCCAGGGCCAAGACTGAGTACTACGCTGATGAAAGTGTAATTAGGTATCATTACTTGCTTAGAATTTCTTTTCCACTCCTGGGTGTATAATTTAGAGGCAATCTTGCTCTCGTGACCAGAAGACATGCACAAGAATGTTTATAACAAAATTATTATAGTAGGAAAAAAAAGATACAACCTAAATGTCTACATGTACCATATAATTAGAGGTGAGTCCTACCAAACTCTCAAGGAATGTTATACATGGGATACACACAGAAATGAAAATGAACTTTAGCTATGAATATATATATATATATTATATTAATTTATATATATTAATATATATAAATTAATATTAATATTAATATATATATAAATTAATATTGAGCGAAAGACACAAAAACAGATGGATATAGACCGAAGGTCCTACCGACATAAAATGCAACGATAGTATGCTCTTTAGGGCTGCACACATAGGTGGTAAAAATTAAAAAGAAAAGTGAGGGTGTGATGATCACAAGAGTCAGGATTGTGGTATTGCTTGGGTTCATAGATCTGGAGCTCTGACAACTTTCTGCCTTTTTAAGCTGAGTGGTGAGCTCATGGGTACTCCTTTTTCTTTAAACTACATGTACATAGTATATACTTTCCATATATGTATTTCATAATTTAAATACCAGTAGAACATTATGCTAAATGAAAGAAGCCAGTTGCCCAGGACCATATATTGTATGATCCCACATATACAAAATGTCCAGAAGAGGAAATCCTATAGAGACAGAAACTAGATTAGTGGTCGCCTAAGGTTGAGAAGATGGGGAAGAATAGAAAGACTGCTGGTGGGCACAGGGTTTCTTTTTGGGGTGATGAAAATCTTCTACAATTGACCATGGTGATGGTTGCACAAGTCTGTGAATATACTAAAAACCACTGAATTGTCTACTTTACATGGATGAATCGTATGGTATTGTGAATTATAGTTCAATAAAGCTGTTTTTTTAAAACGCAGGTAGAGATGAGGGATGCCCAAAAGGTTCTCAATGGGCGACGTGGTGGCAAAACTGATTGACGTGGAGAGGGAGGCCACGTTCCTCCAGGGCAATGGGTCTCAAACTTCAGCCTGAATCACCTGGAGGGCTTATTGAATCATGGATTGCCAGGGGTGGAGAGGGGCATGCTCAGGGTTTCTGATTCTGCAGGACCTGGGTGGGGCCGAGAATCCACATTTCTCACAGTTCCCAGGCGGTACCGATGCTGCCTGGGGGCTGCATTTTGAGGATTGCTCTCTCTAGCGCCCAATGTGGGCATCCAGTAAGTAGACACTGGATGAACGGACAGACTAACAGGTAGCAGGAGGGCAGATGAGCAGTGAATGGCAGCTGCATGGATGGATGGGGCTGGGTCAGAGTAGTTGGGGGAAGATGGGGTTGGGGAAGCTGTAGTGTGGAGAGGACTTGAAGCCAAGACCGAGTTTTAATTCTGATCATGGGTTCACCACCTACTAGCTGTGCAGTGTTTAGCAGGTGGCTTCACCTCCCTGAAGCTCATTTTCCTCAGGTGTGAAATGTGGGTTAACAATGCCTATGAATGTTCCATGAGCCAACACCCATAAAAAGGCCAAGCCCAGAGCCCAGTGTGCAGTGGATGCTGCTTCCCGGCTGGATCTGACCATTACCGTCGTATATCACTGGGCTATACTGTGTGGTGGAGACGAGAGGCTTGTAATTCAGGTCCATCTTGTTTCCATAGTGGCCAATGCTGACCTCAAATCGGATCAGGTCGTTAAATTTGGGCATCATGGTACAGGAAAGGAAGACGACACACAGCCCATACTTTTGGCGGCTCTGATGCTTCTAAAACAATAACCCCCCAGACCCTCAAAATGGAAGCCAAGGAAGAACAAGGCTATAAAACAGGCAGGGGGTGAGGATGGAGTGCCGTTTCTTTCAAAAGTCATCTTTGCTTCTCTTTAGGGGGAGCTAGACTGGGGCCTCATTCCTCCACCCCCAACCCTGCCTTGGTTCCCACTCACCCTCTGGTCAAGGTGGCAGTTCCTCCTAGGACCTCCATCGCCTACTCCCTGCCAGCCCTGGTTCCTTTCCTTCCTGAAATTGGGCAGGAGGCCCTTCTCCCTGGTCAGGTTAGCCTCTAGGTCGGGACACCCATGGTGGGCCACCCCACCCCTCTCCTTTTTGCCCAAATGCCCTCCTAGGCTGAGAGCGAGTGTGGGCAGGGGAACATGATGGAGTCTGCACACACTCACGTGTTCTCTCTTGGCCCTTCTTGAGCACCCTCCTTTTACCACCACGCTTCCTATGCGCTCAGGGTCCTCCATCCCTCCTGTTAGCCCGTCTCTCATTTCTGTTGCCAAGTTCTGCCCTGCTCTTGCATTTCCCCAGTCTGTTCACTAGCTCAGGTCTCCTGTCTTAAACCCAACACTCCTTCTCCCCTGTGAGCCCTATTCAGCTACCACCTGGTCCTGTCTCCACAGAAAATGGGTGTCGGCTTAGGGTTGTCAGCCTCACTTCTGTGTCCTGTTAGTCGGTGGTTCCTGTTATTCTGCTTCCAATGGGACTCTGGCACCAGCTCCCTCCTCTCCAGCTGTCCTCCCTGTGACTGTGCCCTATTTCTACTAAGTGTATGGCCGGCCTTACTCCCCTCCTATCTATTCTTAACACTTTCCTGCCTCAACAGCCCTCCTCTGCTTTCAGGAAGCAATCCAAACTCCTTAGGATGTTCCTTAGAACATTTCTCCTTAACTAGATGACACATTGCTTAAACCGAAGCTTTATCTTGTCTTTACTGGGTCCCCTGGCCACCTGGAATTTGGCACAGCGTGAAGCCAGTCGCGGCTCAGTACAGGCTCAGGTGGATTGACCACCATCCTCAGGCCAATAACTGCCAAGGCCAAAAGCAGGACACACAGTCAACTGGGGCAGGCAGAGGGCCCCTTTCTTTCTGGGTTACCTCTATACTTGTCACTTCCTGGGAGAGGGTCTTTATGATGTTGTCTTGGTGGTACGTCATGTGGGTGACTAACTCCAGGAAAACTCGGCCTCGATACTCCAAACCGTCCTTAACAGAGCTGGGAATAGTCTAAAGTACAGG
>NW_024344433.1:1480526-1481000 GCF_902729225.1 Pteropus medius
CTCCAAATTTCCCCTCCCCGGCATGCTTTTCGGTTTCCACCCAGTTGCTCACCAGTCCAAGACTCTGAGCTTGATGTAGCTGGAGAGGCAAGGCAGCTGCAGAGAGGGGAGGGGAGCAGTGAGTGTGTGCCTCATACTCATAAGGTCCAGTCCTATTGAATATCGCGAGCACTGGGAGTCCTGGGTTGGGCTCCAAGGCTCAGCCCAGTCACCAGTGTGCCATTTACCATCATGGCTCTGGGCCCTTGGCCTTGAGGCCCCCCCTTGCATGGGACCTTTGTAAGGCCTTGGGAGAGGCTAGGACTGTGTCCCCATGATTATTTTGTATTCTTGTTCTTCAAATGTCTCCCTAATTGCATAAGCTCAGAAGTCATGAGACCTGGGTCTGCCCTGACTGTGGACTTGATGACTGCAGCCCTCGCACAGCCCTGCAGTCTGAATGCATGCTCACCAAACCACCCAGTGGGGAAGGCT